>NW_012101998.1:1170549-1178333 GCF_000951045.1 Mandrillus leucophaeus | reverse complement strand
ACAGAGGGAGACTTCGTCTCAAAAAGAAAAGAAAGAAAGAAGGGAAAGAAACACTTTTTGGAGGTGAGACCACACTGCTACTAGCTACCTGCTCCTAGTGACCCACAGAGAATCCTTCACCATCTTGAGCCTTAGATTCTTAATTTGTAAAGTAGGGAGAATAAGAGTGTCTACCTTTCAAGGTTACTGTTAAAGTTCAGAAGGAATAAGCAAGGGTAAGTTACCTGCAACCACAGTGTGCCATGTCCACAGGGAAATCAGATCGCAAAGTTGCCTGTAGGCCACACATGTCTATCTCATGTGGTGCGTGCAAGCAGGCAGGTGGTTAGGTCACATGCTGAAAAGACCTTAGAAAAAGTGTGTGCTCCCTACAAAGAAGGGGGATCTGGCAGACTTTCCATCTGTTCCAAGTGCCCAGCACAAAGCAAAGGTATATCTCCTAGGTTTTCAAGACTAATTTGCCTAACTGAACACATACTACACCCCAGGCTTGGTGTTGTGTGACGAGGCTGCTTGCTTTACAGATCTGCCTTCTTTACTCCTCCCATAGTCCTGTATGATGGGTATTTGCTATGCTTTGAATGTGTCCGTAACAATTCATGTGTTGGAAACTTGAACCCCAATGCAACAACAGTGTTGGGAGTGAGGCCTAGCAAGAGGTGATTAGTTTATGAGAACTTTGCTCTCAATGTCATTATCATGGGAGTGAGTTAGTTATCAAGAGAGTGGTCTTGTTATTAAAGCATGTTCAGCCCCCTCTTGCTCTGTGTAACTTGCTTGCTCTTTCGCCCTCTGCCTTGGGATGGTGCAGCACAAAGGCCCTTCCCAGATGCTGGCACCATGCTCTTGGATATCCCAGCCTCCAGAATCATAAGCCAAATAAACTTCTATTGTTTATAAATTACCCGGTCTATGGTATTCTGTTATAGCAGCAGAAAACAGACTAAAACAGTATTATTCCCATTTTCCAGAGAGAGGACCTGAGGCTCCATTAGGTTGAGTTAAAGCCAAATGTCATTAAATCATTAGGTGACAGAGCCTACTAGCGACTGCTAGCTCCCACGTATTCACCCATAACTACTGCACAAAGATGCCTCAGAATAAGAAGAGGACATGCTCTTCACTTTGAGGACATTGAGGAGCAGGAAGAAGATAGATATAAAAATGAGCAAGATGTTGTGTACGTGATGCTATAGGAGTGGGATAGGAGTGCAGTGTCCAAACTGCTCAACTGTCCATGCTATATAGTAGTCCCACAAGGTGAAGGACATATTATACTTGAGAGAGAGAGGTGTGAGGAATATGACAAGCCATGCTGAGATCATGTGCTCATCCCTGGATGGTTGGGGCAGTTGAACCTTGAGTGCCAATGTCCTGAAGGCCACAGGGGAATGGAGAAGGAGCAATTACCCCAAGGAAAAGTGAGAGTTCCACTAGCAGAAGAAACAGGTGAATGATGGCGAGGCTGAACCAACCAACGTATTCTCCCCATTTTCAGTTGACTAATTCAGGCCTCCTCCCCTGGTGCCTTTCTTGTATACCTGGCTCTCTTAGTGCCTGCCGGTTCCATAACACTTAGTTAATGCCTTGTGCATATCGTCTGTTATCACTAGACTGTGAGTCTCATGAGGGCAAGAATCTTTGAATCTCCAGGACCATAGTTCAATAAATGTTTAATATGGCAAGATGAACTTTATCTTATGAAAAATGACAATGCTCAGAGCAGGGCAATAGCAGGATCTGATTTGTGCTCTGGAAAGATTTACCTGATCACAATATGGGAACTAAATTAGTGGGGGAAGCAAATTGAGACAGGAAGACAAATATGGAGACTATAGAAGCCACCATCATAAAACATGAGGAACCATGACAATGGTAGGGTAGAGATATGTAAATATCAATATCTTCCTATTGGAAGATACTATTGGCCCAGCCAACATAGGAATATTAATTAAGATTAATTAATTAATTAATTAACTATTGATTATTAAGGAGGAATGTCTTTGCTAAGCATGAGACTGTATGGACATGGTAACAACCCAGTGTCGCAACAGAGCTTACAATAAAAAGCAGTCACCTCAGCCCCACTGTCCGCACATAGACAGTGGTGCAGGCAGCCTCTTTCTATCATTTGTCTCTATTTCTTCTGCTGTCTATTTCACCCTTTATCTTCTCTTTTTGTTGTTTGATGGTTCATCTATATGTGCTGGGCTTCCTCATTCAGGTGGCCGCTTCTCCCTGCCCACGCTGTGATTCCTGCACTCAGATTTCCAAATAAATCCTGGGGCCTGATGTAAGTACTGAGGATGCAAATGAATGAAAGGGCCAGGCATCATGAAGTCTACATCCAAGTGGCGCAGACAGAAAGGAAACAGTGACTACGTAGGATCATGTCAGGACGTGATGCATGTATCGAATGAAGGGCAGGTAGTGAATGTCAGCTTGGTCCTCCATGCTGTGCTGGAAGGCCTCTCTGGGTTTGAGAACAGCACAGCTTCTTGTTCCCTAGACCTGTCTTCTTGATGGGGAAAGTGCTGAGACTGGACAAAGCGAGCAGAAAGGATGGCCCAGTGGAGTGTGAGGAAGGGAGAGCGTTCACCACAGCCCCTGAGCCAGCCTCACCCACCTTTCTTAGAGGACAGCACAGTGAGGGGACAGAGGCCAGCACCTGACCATGGCAGGCTGAGTCCAAGGCTGATTGATTCTGGGTGCCTCGTCTTCTCTGATAAGTGGTGGCTTGGGACCAGAATTAAATGTATTTAAAACAGGTAAAGGAAAATGATGCTTTCCCACTGCAATCTGGACAGATTCACACCTGATATCTACACCTGCTTCTCTATGAAGGCAGCAGCAAGTATTGCCAAACAGAGGTAAGGAGCATGATACATGCTCTGCCTCCCTTTCCACAGGCCCCAGTCAGGAAAGCTGGTCACGACTGCTGTGAGGCAAACAGCCCAGAAGCTTTTGAGTGAGCTGAGGGCTGGCACTCACCCAGCAGCAACACAGACACCCTCAGGCAAGGCATCCAGGGCAGGGTGATGGCCATCTCATCGGTCAGGCTCCCTGGGAGGACCACAGAACACCTGCTCCACTCTGAGACCACACAGCCTGTGTCCAGGGTCGGTGCTCTTCCCTCCCTCACAGAGGCCTTTCTCCAGGGCACGGAGCTCTCAGGGAGTGCAGGTGAGGGCCCAGACCCCAGCAGCACACCTGGGGCAGTGGTATCCTAAGCTGCATTTCTGTGGCTGACTCTAAGTTTGACAGAATCGTTCCAAGGTATTCAGAACAGGGGAGTAACAAGGAGGCCGTGAATGAGGCCGTGGTGTTTGCCACATACTCCCTGGCACACAACGCAGAGAGTAAATGCAGAAACTGCTCCAAAGTGATGCCTCCCAGGGGCTCAGGCTTTTCTGGGCTCTCTGTGGTGCTCAGTGCTGACGCTGCTTCCCAAAAGCTCTGAGCACTTCACCCCCACCCCCACCCCCGCAGGCCTCTGGGTACCTGGGACACTGAAGGCCTCTGGTACTTGATTATGCCCAGGGTCCTGGTGTCATAAAGAGCTCCCTGAGCATCGTTGCTTCTCTGATTTTCCAGCACCCATTCCCCCTCCCTAACAGCACGACTCTGTTTTGCAGAATCTTCTTTCCCTGTCCCTGCTCCAATCCAGCAGGTCTCTGACTTCCAAGCTGGGCCAAGGGATGAGCTGCCGGGAGATATGACCCTCAATCCAGAGAGTCAAGGTGAGACACAGTACCTGGATGGCGTTCCTTCTGGTGCTGATGTCTGAGAGGGAAGGCGGGGGGCTCCTAGACCCCCAGGCAACCCTGGTCCTCATCCTGCCTTTTTTCTGCTTCTCAGTCTGGTTCTCCACTGTTCTTCCCATCTAAAAATCTAACACACACCCCTCAGTAAAATTCCTGTTGCCTGAGAGGGCAGTAGGTAGTGGGGATAGGAGACTGGCATTTCTAGCTGGTATCTGAGCCCCATGTGACTTGGACTATGGATGCCAACAGAATACTCTAAATCAACTGATTTATAGGCTCTGATGCCTACATACATTTAAATGTACAGGGGTATTTTGTTTTTAAAATAAGATGAAAAACTCTGGTGGCTGTCAAGCAGGCAAACATATGCAAACCATGGCGGGATGGGTCGTTTAGGCTCCTGAGGCTGAGGACCTGCTCTGTCCTCTGCTGCCATCAAGTCTACGGTGCTGGGGGACACGGGATGGTGAGCTGTCGCCTCAGGGAGCTTCACGCTGACTTAGGAGTGGGAATAAAAGGGTCTAGCCCCACACCGATGATACTCCCCTGCTCTCTTCTCCTCCCTACACTGCCCCTCTGGCCGACCTCAAATATTCCAATTGTTTTAAGTCAATCACTCCCGATTCTCCACCTTGTCCCCATTTTCACTTCCAAAATCCAGTCTCACATTTTCTATTGCCACCACCAGCATGAAATCCCAAGGACGCCTCAAACTTATTAAATCTAACCTTTGAGCATCAAGCGATGTACAGGGATATAGGGAAATAGAGTAAAAAACAAGAAATGGGAGGACAATGGTTTTGGAGCAGCAGCATCTTAGGTCTGCAGCGTCCCTGCCTCCCTGTGCATCACTTGGCACTGGACATGCAGTGGGCACTTCATAGCTGCTCCCTGAGTGAATGCCTTCATGAAGGGCTCCAGCAGCCCCTCAGCAGTGAAACCTGGGGAGTCCCACCACGCCTTCCTTCCTACTCCGCGCAGGCCGCCCTAGCTCAGGCCCTCACCGCCTTGTCTCTGAGCTACAGGATGTTAATTGGTCTCCCCTCTTCAGCTTCCCCACTCCAGTCCACTTTGATGATAAATCTTTCCCAAGCCAAGGTGTCGTAGTATTTGTCATGTACACACGTGTACCGACTGTGTGCCTGGCCCTGGGCGGAGGGCCTCACACACAGCAGCGTGCCTGCTCTTCAAAGTCGCCGTGTGAGGTCAGGACTCATTGTCCCCTCGCTACAGGGTTGAAAGCCGAGTGAAGAGGCAGCACAGCTCCCCAGCCGTGCAGGCGGAGCATACACTGGCCCCACACCTGGGTGCCTGATAACAGCACTGTTCTGTTGGGCTGTACATTGTATATATTTTTAATTTTTTGCATATTGCCATGTTTTGACATCTAAAAAAATTCCTGTTTTGACATCTAAAAAGCCTTTCTATCTGAGGAGAGACTGCAGCTCCTGGGCCAGTTCTTAGAAAGAGGAAAGGGCCCAGTGGTGAGCATGCCTTTGAGGTGCAAACTGACCCATCAGAGCTCTCCCTCCTTTACCTGGGCCTTGCACCCCAGGAGGCAATACCGGCTGCCCTAAACATCCCAGGGACAGTTCTGTGGTCTGGTTGTTCCTATCCCCCCAAAATGTAGGGTTAAAACCCTAACCCCCCAAGGTGATGGTATTAGGAGGTGGGGCCTCTGGAAGGTGATCAGATCATGGGAACTCTGAGATTAGTGCCCTTATAAAAGAGGCCGGAGGGAGCTCATTCGGCCCTCACACCATGTGAGGACACAGCAAGAAGGCACCCTCTGTGACCCAGGAAGAGGCCCCTTACCAGACACCACATCTGCCAGCACCTTGATCTTGGACTTCTCAACCTCTAGAACTGTGAGAAATAAGTGACTGTTGTTTATCAGCCCCCCAGCCCGTGGTATTTGTTACAGTAGCCTGCACGAACTGAGACAGCCAGGCACCAGACAACTAGGCACCATCTATGTCCAAAGCCCACCACAGTGACTCCGAAACTCCTCGCCCTGCCCCGCCTTGCCTTTCCCACAGAAACCCCAGTAAAAGTCTTAGCCCAGCCTTCCCCTGGCCCTGCCTTCTGCTCCTGACTGCCCTGGTGTCCTTTCCACATGGCCCAGCACAGCACCCTCCTGGCTCTAGGACCCGTGAATATAAGGGACTCTTTCCAAACCTCTCCTGTGTCTCCTTCTGTGGCTGCACCCGACGACCATCTTGTAAAAAAATAAGAGCTTCTCATTCAAACGTTTGTAATTGCTCCCCAAAGTGTACAAAGAAATAATAATAGGTCCTTCAATCTGACATTCCAGAACTTTCTGTCTCTTCCCAGCCCCTTTCCAGGTGGATCTCTCCCTTAGCATCCGACTTGGCAACTTGGGACTCTTCCCTCATGCTGGCTTTGCTCCTCCCCTTGCTTAGACAGTCATTTCTCCACATGTTCAACTCCCACCTCTTGTGGAGGGCTAAGGTCATGAAATACCTGGAACCTCCTTGTGAAAATACGTCTGCGTAACCTTACCGTGGGCCCTGTAGTAGCACTCCTGTGCTGACTGTGGCCTCCTGAGGTGTGTCCTGGTGGCACCATCGCCTCTCCCAGGCTCTGGAGCAGGGAGAAATGGCCTCTCTCATGCCCTCACCTGCAGGGAGCCTCCCAGTCGCCTCTGCATTCTCAGCAGCATTCGATGAGTGACCAGAAGGGAAGTTCTTCCTCACAGCCCACGTGAATCTTCCTTAAAGAGAGGCCATCTGCCTCCACATCTCTAGGAAGGAGATCTCCATCTCGCCAGCCTGTGGCCAAGGAGGTCAGCATGTCCAAACCTCTTCACAAGAACCCCAGGGCAGAAATAATGGATCACTCTTTCATGACACACAGTAACCCTTGACACACAGTAACCCTCTTCCCAGCTGAGCAATTTGGTGTTTTAAAACTTTAAATTCATTACTCCAGGTCATTAAAAATAATCATGTGTTAAAAATAAATATTCAGTATACGAATTAACAGTTCACAGGCAAGTTTCTTTTATTTCTTTTTAAGCCCCTGAAATCCCAAGTTCTCTCTTTCCCCGGTTTAATGAAATTCGAAAGCACGCCTGTGTTCTGCCAGGGTCCGAGTGACCCTATGTTAAAAAGACACCCTTAAGGCAGAGCAGGTGTTTGGTATGGACCTGGCTGTAAAAACACATTGAGTAATTTTTAAAAGTGCAGGGTATGTGGCATTTTTTTGTTTGTTTGTCTGTTTTTTAACCATTGAGAATCCCTTCTTTCTGTTCTCCCAGCCAAAATAGTCTCAGGATTCTTCCCCAAAAGAGTTTCCAGGGGCAACTTAACAAGTACAGAAAATTCAGAGGAATCTGTGCTAGCCTGATGCTTCCAAGTCCTACCCTGGAAGAAAGTACACAAGTTAAATGCAGGGAAAGTTATGCTGGGAAGCTGTGCTAGTAACTGGGAAAAAAGAGTAGGTTTTTTTGGGCAGCTCGGTCTGTGTGGCTCCCAGATCCTGATCCACAGGTGCTTGGTGCCCTCCTCAGCCCTGCCTGCCCTCCAGGAAGTGAAAGAGCACTTAACTGCCCTGTGGGTCTGCCCTCTCCCATAGGCCATAGTCCTTGGAACCAGGGGTTGGAAGGGCTTATGCCCTGAGTAGTAGAGAAAACTGCCCACGCATTTGAAGAACTGCAGCTGATTTTCAGGCAAACTTCCTGGTGACCTAGTTGCTGAGATGCCTAAGGCTTTCAAATGCTTACCTGTCTTCCTCTGCAGTAGGGCTTGGGAGGCACATTCAAGCCCAAAGATTTCCTCTTTGGACTTTCATTTTCATTTTGTAAAATGTTGTCCAATTCTCTAGGTTGGTGAAGTAAATTTTGGATCTTAGTTCTGTCACCCAGTATCTCCTCCCAGCTTTGTGTGCTCAAAAGCCTCCAGCTACTCAGGTGGCTGAGGCAGGATAATCGCCTGAACCTGGGAGGCGGAGGTTGCAGTGAGCCAAGATTGTGCCACTGCACTCCAGCCTGGGCGACAG
>NW_012101998.1:1142745-1170499 GCF_000951045.1 Mandrillus leucophaeus | reverse complement strand
AAAAAAAAAAAAAAAAAGAGGCTCAAGTTGGCGAACGTCCCAAATGCCCTTTCAGCAGTCAGGCTTCTTCCCCCCATCAGCAGGAGATGAGAGACCTGGCAGACAGGTTGTGCCTCGGACTCGCTGCTTTCTGTCCCTTCATTCCCCTCAGACCTGTCTTAATTTCACCATTGCCATGGCTTTCTTCTGTGCTGTTCAGTTGTTTCAGCTTTCTCATAGAATTGAGAACACGGGACTCTGAGATCTCCCCAGGAGAGAGGTGGAATCAGGATCCCCCTTCATTTGCCCACCTGACCATCACCCCTTCCTCTCTTAGCTGGACCAAGACTGGCTTATGTCCCATATGGAAACCACGCCCCCCTTTGCCTGCTGTGTCCCGCCTTTCAGTCCATGGATGTTTCTACATGTTAGAGATGTGCCAGGGTTCTCATTTCCCAAACATTCTTTCCCAGAGAAGGACGCAGGTGAACCACGAGTCCTTCTACATTCAGGATGTGGCGAGAAAGCCAGGTTTTCCTGCCCTATCCTCCCTCCCCTCAACAACAGTGAGCCTTCCTCTTTTATACCAGTCTGAGCAGTGCAGAGTAGGAAACAAACAGCTCTGTTTCTCCCTCTCCTTCCTCAACAAATGTGTTTCCCTGCAAAGCAACTTCACTATTTGTGTGTGGTTGTCAGTGCCCTCCACGGCAGCTGGCTGCAGGACAGTCTGGGGCTAACCCATAACATTCACAAGACAGCCCCGTGGATGGAGAGAATCACTCATGAACCCCAGCAATTATGATGTTTCTTTCTTTTATTCTAATAGAGTAACTCTCAATGTCTCTCCAGCTAAGTTATTTATCAAATAAAAAGTTCATATTCCATACCTAATTAGATTTCTTTGTAAGCTTTGACTGATCCATCCTATAGATCTGGTTTGTTGAGAATGCAATGACATATGAGAAGATGAAATGAAAGCGAGTTCATTTGGAGAGTTAATGCTTTAAAGTTGAAACTTCTTGGGACTGGTTCAGAGAGGGCTTCATTTCTGGGAAAGAAAAACAAAGAAAGATGAGATGGGAAGAAGCGAGAGATCATATAATTTGGTTTAATGAGGACTGTTTGGGGAGCTGTGGCTTTCAGCCATGCCTGTAAAATCCTCTTTTGACTACATCTGAGGACTACATGAGAATTTTTCTGCTAAAGATTTAGTATTTCAGTTATGTATTACTGTGTATCAAACCATCCCCACATGTAGTGCCATAAACCTGCCCCCATTTCATTGTGCTTGTGAATTCAGTGGGTCATGAGTCTGAACAGGACAGAACAGGGTGGCCTCCCGTTCTCAGTCTCTAAGGCCTCAGCTGGAAAGACTTGAGTGGTCAGGCATGATGCTGAGGGCTGGGGCTGAGTGGGGCCTTCTGAAGATGCTGTTACTCGATGCCTGGGCTTGATGGCTGGGAGGCTGGATCCTGTTGGAGTGCTGACCACAGTTCCTCCTCCTCGCCTTTTTGCCTGGTTAGGTAGCTCACAGCATGGTGGCTGGATTCTAAAAGAGTGGGCCTGTGATGGAATATTTTGTGTGTCATCTTGGGTAGGCCATAGCAGATACTTGGTCAAACACCAGCCTAGCTGTCACTGTGATGGCATTTTTAGATGAGATGAGCATTTAAATCAGTAGACTCAGAGTAAAGTCAATCAGGTTTTATCGTGTTGGGGGGCCTTGCCCAATCAGTTGAAGGTCATATAGCAAAAAGACTGAGGTGCCCTGAGGAAGAGGGAATTCTGCCTCCTGACTGTATTTGGATTCGAGTTACAGCACCAGCTGTTTCCTAGATCTGCAGCCTGACAGCCTGCTTTGCAGATGTTGGACTTGCTGGTATCCGCAATTGTGGGAATGGATTCCTTAAGGTAGATCTCTCTGTACACACAAACACACACGCACCCACACACACTCCCTATTAGTTCTGCTTAAGAAACAATAATCGATAAGGGCCCAGGAGAGAGTCTCAAGAGAGATTATTAGAGCAGATGAAGACCAAAGTGTCTAGGTCACTTCCCCAGGCTCTGTTGGTGGAGCCCAGATTTGAGGAGAGGGGAGGTAGCCTACCTCTCCAGGGGAAGAATGTCAGGAATGTGGAACCATAATTTGTAGCCTCCACACCATGAAACTACAGTGGCCCTTTGACAGCCAGGACCATACAGAGGGCAAGGGTTCCCAGTAACTGTCTAGGAGCTGGATGAAGAGCAGAGATGAAGAGCACACCTGTGCTAAGAGCCCCAGCACCACCGCACAGCCTCTGAATGCATCCTCTTAGAAGAAGCCCATTTGCACCTACATCTCCGTAGGGCCGAGTCGTCAAGGTGAACTACTGTCGCTGAGCTTTGGGAGAAACCTGTGGCACAGATCATGGGATCTCAATATCTGACACAGTAGGTAACTTGGAAGAGGGCATAGAGGCAAAACCTAACATTTTGTGGATTAGGTTGTTGGGTGGCCAAACACATGGGCGACAAGGTCCTCCCTCTGCTCCCTGTGCACCAGGTAATGCAATAAATTCTTTCATGGTCTCATTTAACCTTTGAAATAAGCATGTAAAGTAGTGTCTCAGGAATCTATTGTAGAACAAATCACTCCAACAGTCATTTCATCATCCACCCTCGTGGTCCTGGGGTAGAGTAGGCTCAGCCGGGCTTTTGCTCAGCTGTGGTCAGAAGGCAATGAGGGCAGGAGTTCTTTCCAGGCTCGCGCACTCACTGTGGATGTGCCATCTGCTGGGACCTCAGCTGGGGCTATCATCTGGAAAGCCTGCATGGAGTCTCCAGGTGGCTGCTCGGCTCCAAGCAAGAACATCCCAAGAGGGTCTAGCAGAAGCTGTGTGGCCTCTTATGACCTCACCTCAGAACCACAAAGTGTCACTTCCACGGCGTTCCGTTTGTTACCAGTGAGTCACAAAGGCCAGCCCTCATTTGGGGGAAGGAGTGTCAAAGAATTTGCAGATGTGTCTTAAAACCATCACAGGCAGCATGAATTTCTCTCACTATACAGATGAGGAAACCAAAACCTGAGAGATTGAGTTGATTGTGATGGTGCACACAGCTAGCAAGCAGCAGAAGTGAGGTGTGAAACCAGCTTAGCCAGGGTCCGAAGCCGGTGCATACAACCACCATGCCACCCTGTGTCTCTGTAAGCCAATATTTTAGCAGGGCATATACTACATAGATACATAGGAACAGAATTTGAGATTGAAAGGCATGAGAAAGAACTAATAAACTATTCCAAGAGCAGGTAAGGAATGGTCTTGTACCACTAAGAGAGGTCAGAAAAGGCTTCCCACGGCAGGTGGACTTGGCAGAGTGGGTAAGATATGGATGCGCCGAGAAGCTGGAGGGGGACAGGAACATGCGGCAGGGGTGGGCTGGGAGGCAGGTTTTTTAGGTAGAGACACTGGACATGTGGAGGCAGGAACATACCTCGTAACCCTAATAACAACCCAGCATGCATATGGTAATTCAGAGAAGAAGAAAATGAAGGAGATGTGGACTGGCACCTGATATAAAAGTGCTTAAATGCCAGGTTGAGGCCTTTTCTTTCATTTAAAGCTATGCTTCTCCAAGTGTGGTCCCTGGACCAGCAGCTGTAGCATCACCTGGGAACTTGCAAGAAATGCACATTCTTAGCCCCACCCTTGACTTATGTTTTAACAAGTGCTCTAGGGGATTCTGATACAGCCTTGAGTTTGAGACCCTCTGCTCCTAGGTATGGGGGCAGGGGACATGGGGACCCAGCAGTTTTGAGCGAGAGAGTGCAATAATCTGAGTTGCTCTTCAGCAGATCACCCTGGCTGGGGTGTGCTGGGCAGACTGGAATAAGAGAGCAAACCTTTGTCACCAAGGAAGGGTAATGCAGGGCTGAACTAGCACAGGAGGAGAGGAGGAGGGCAGGCAGGAAGGGCCCAGCACTGGGGCCCTGCAGCCTTGGTACTTGGCAATGGTGAGGAGAGAAAGTTCTTCCTCACAGCATCCCCTGTGGAGCTCACAGGCGCAGCCAGTTACTTAGAATTTCTCTAAATATTTGAACCACGTGGCCCAGGAATCTGGGTATAAACTCAGGACATAGGGGTTGAGTTCCAGGCTCAGTTTCCTATTACACAATCAAGCAACTCTCTGCATTTTGCCTCTGGGAAAGCATTGCTTGGTCAAGCATTTTCTTTCAGCCCTTCATGCTTCATTGCAAGGCCTTTTGGCTAGACTCAAGGACCACTGATTTTTCTAAGCCACCTTTGCAAAATGGGTTTAAAAATATGATCTACCACATTTGGTTGAAAATTAAGTGAGATAATTCTTCACACTGAATACTTAGCAGCCACTTTTATTATCATCCTCATTATCATTATCATTATTACTCACTCATTCATTCATCCAAGCTATATTTGCTGTGCACCCGCTATGTGCAATGCTTTGGGAACATAGTGGTGAATTATCATGACCACTCCTCTGGGTCTCTCTTTCCTTCATTGCCAGTTTACCTGTGAGATGGACAAGAACATGGGTCTTAGAACCTCATAAATTGGATTTGCGCTCTAAATTGTATAAAGCATTAACTTTATAATCTTAGAAAATTGTATCTCTAGGGCTCTTAATTTACCTGCAAATGGGATTGAAAGACTTGATTTGTGTCACATGATTGTGTAAGGATGAAATGAGAAAAGAGATGAGGAGGCATTTGGAGGATGGTAGAGGCTGTGCACCCTCAGGAAGTGCCAGAATTCCTGCTTCTCCCTTTCCCCTCCCTCCATCCTGTGTCCTCTCCTTGGCCTGTTCACTCTCGGAGCTTCCCACTCTCTCTGGTCTCTAGGCCCAACTCCACACTGTAGAGTTTCACCTTTCCCTGTCTTTGCTTCTGGGCTGCTCCCAGATGCTCTTCCAATTCAGTGAAAGCCAATTAAGTAAGCAATCAATTTGCTGAATGACTAATTCAGTGAACACACTGAATATACAGATTTGTCGACAACTTGCTTCTTTCCACTCTCTAGAGTATGTGGCAGTTCTTACTGAAAGTGATGATTGTCATAGATATTCAAGGAGTATTTCATTTGTGCTGCTGTGGGGATCATGGAGGTACCAGAGCATAGAAGACTTTTCTGATGGAGGAAAAGTCAGCAACAGAGGCCTGCCTGGAGGCTGCCTCAGAGCAGGAGGGCCAGAGGGAGCAGGAAACCATGGAGGCCACAGAACCTCAAGCCCCCAACTCCTATAGGCCTCTTAGGTTCTGCCAGTTCATCCAATATAAATCACTGGAGACTTTAATAAATACATTTTTTAAAGATCTATTCACTGATCAGCATGTGGTCTGCTGGCCTTGAGGGACTTGCTGAGGCCCAGACAGGCCCTACCAAGCGGATTTTCAGCCACTTATGAGCACACATGGCTGAGCCCTGATCTTAACAGCACAGGGATTAGCATTGTCTCTGACCGTTGCCTGCCCTTCAACTTGAATCTATACCTCAGTGCACTTACCAAGGTCCCAGCAGAGGCCACAGAGGTGAAGGGAGAGGGATTCTCTAGAATCCCAGATGTGGGATTTGGGGCCACCTGGAAGGGTCCGGCCCCTGAACGTTTTAGGTAACATCTCGCTGTATTTACTCTGTCTGAACCTTCCCCAAAGCTACCACTTTCCCCACCTGTTTCAACAATTTTTTCTTTTCTCAGCCAAGATTGAGGGTCAGAGGACTTTCTGCATTCACAAAAGTCCTCTGCATTTCTCAGCTTCCAGGCTGGGCTCTAAGCACCATGGCTCAGAGCGCCTTCATTCTCCTCTCCTTTTCTGCTTTGCATCTGTGATTGTGCTAGTTGTCCCGGACCTGTGCTTGTGAGATGTGTCAGCTGCAGTTCCACTGAGCACGCATGTGCTCACTACTGTAGCTTCTCTCCACCAGGAGTAAGATGGGGGTTCCCAGAGTAGAGGCAGCCGGAGGTCCAGGTGGGCACACCTTGGTGAGGCTGAAACTGTCACACCCTCCCCTCTTGCTCCTGTATGAGGAGGAGCAGAAAAAAGGTATGTCTAACAGAAAGGTTGACTGCTGGGGTCCAGTGATCACATCCTGCACCATGAGCTCCACGAGAGGACAACCCCTACCAAGGTGGGAGGATGGTGAAGGTCACACCTTAGGGTTTTAATTTGCCTCTGGGGAAAAAGGGCCATAGGCCAGAGGAACTTGCCTAAGACACACTCCAGGAAGGACAAAGGTGAAAGGGGCCACTCTGTGCAGCTGATCCTTTCCAAGGCAGGGTCCTGAGTGCATCAGGCCCCCAATCCACCCAGCAGAGTCATTGGCTAAATTCAAACCTGGCCATATCTCACACCTCACCAAACATTCCAGCAGCCCCTCATCCTCCACGACAATCTCCAAGCTCCCCAGTCTGGCACATACAGTCTTTAGTATCAGGATCCTATGTATGTCTCCAGCCTAACCGCCTATGTTGGTATTTCACTAAGCCGTACCCTATCTCTGTGTTTTTGCACATGCTGGGCCCCCTGAGTGAATGTCTGCCCATGCCCTCTTGTTGCAAGGGTAGCTCTTACCAAGCATTTTAGTCTGCTTGGGTTACCATAGGTAAGTACCACAGACTGGGGGCTTACACCACAGGATTTATTTTCTCATAGTTCTGGAGGCCAGAGGTCCAAGATCAGGGTGTCAGCAGGGTTTCCCCTGAGCAGATGCCATCTTCTGCCTGTGTCTTCATGTGGTCTTCCCTCTGTGGATGCCTATGTCCTAATCTTATAAGAACACCAGTGATGTTAAATTAGGGCTCACCTTAATGATCTTATTTTAACGTAAATAAGACCCTCTTTAAAGACCCTGTCTTCAAACACAGTCCCATGCTGAAGCATTGGGGGTTAGGGCTTTAACATAGGAATTCTTTTCAGGGGACATAATTCAGCCTGTAATAGGAAGTCCAAGGTAGGGGGACTGATTGCTCTGCTTTGAAGGGTCCAGGGGAGCTGACCCCAGCGCAGTCCCTGCAGCCCCAGTCTGGGTCCAGGCCCCCGTCTGGGCCTCCCTCTGTGTCTCTACCATACCCTTCAACTCACTGGTTCCTCTGAGATTCTCTGCTGATGCAGTATGAACTCTGGAGTGTAGGGGCCGTTTCCCATTCACCTTTCTACCCCAACACCTAGCATATATTAGGTGCTCATATGTGCAAAGGAACTAACACCTGTTCCCTGGGTGGTTTCTGGTCCTTCCTGTACTCATGCCCCTTGCTGGAATGCCTCTCACCCTTCCCACTTTAACTCAAAGGTTTTTTACATCAGACCCATGATAAAGGCCGAGATGTAATGCAGAAAACCATTCCAGATTCTTCCACCAGGGTTGACTGGGCTGGTTTCTCTTCCTCTGTGCACAGAGCTCTCCCCACCCGTTGTCCTCTGCCTTGGGTTTGGTTATATGGGGTAGGTTTTGCTATGAACACCTCTCATCCTCTCCAAAGATGGGAGAGCAGGAACCACCTCCAACCCATCACTAGGATGACCACACCCCCTGGGTTTTAGCCACTGCAGCTCACAAAGCCCTTCTTGGAATGCTCTCGTCCTCTCAAGAACGAAAGTGGAAATCAAGGCAGAGGAGGAAGTGAAGCCCAGAGAAGACTCACAGCCTGGGTGGGTCACACAGCAGCACAGGTCTGCGGGTGAAGCTTCAGGTTGCAAATCTGCCCGAGGCTGCTGGACTTGCCCCAGAACACGTAGCCTGCTGATGTCTGTCCCCACCTGCCTTACTCCTGTCCTACATTTTGCATCATTGAAACCCCTCACTAGCCTGGGGCTTTCTAGGGATGGGAGTCTCCAACTTCTCTGTGCTGATATAGTGTCTGGGGCACAGTCTCCATGAGACACGTCTCCAGAATTTCCTAACTGATTTTGATCACCGACTCTGTGCCCATCTGTGATGTGAAGGCGGCTGCACTTGATTTAGGAACATGAGAACTGAAGGCTCTCTGTCTGTAACTGGAGACTGCCCTGGATAGGTCTAAATTTAAGTTCTGTGCATGTATCATTTTAATAATAATAGCTAATATGTATCCTGTGCCAGGCCTTATGCAAGAGGGCTCCCCATGTATTCCAATAAACATCTTACAACCCAATGAGGCCTGCTCTCTTGTTGTATTACAGACGGGGAAACTGAGGCACGGGAGATTAGATTATGTCCTCAGACCAGCCCTCTCACTAACACCAGTAATACACTTGATGTTTGCGCTCTATTCTAGACCAGAACTTAAATGGAAAACCCCAAGCGAAGAGTTTGCAAATACACACACCTACACTATTGAGCTTCCTAAGCTAGCCTGGTGCAGGTGACCTGCATATCTGCTGGGAACTCACACAGATGCAATGCTGACCATGCAGCTCCATGGCCACTCCGGCCTCTCTGTAGCCTGTTTCTCTGACTGTTTCACTGCAGCTGTGGGGACCATGGGGTTTAGCAAGGATTTAACCCAATTGTATCCTGTGAGTCATGGACATCGCTCAGCTAATAATAACAACAGCTAACCCCTGTACAAGCACAAGACCTCACAAATCACAGAGCTCCTTTACCCAGGAGAGCCCAGTTGATCTTTCTTGTTGCCTGACCAGGGAAGTGGGTGGTTGTGATGTTTCTTGTTTTCTAGGTTATCCAAGGGCAAGACAAAGGGACAGAAGGTGGTGGCTTCTTGGCTGTGTGCCTGGAAACCTGAGGAGCCTCAGCATGGGGTGGACCCTGTGGAACCTGAGCACTGAGCTGTCTTTATTTGGGCTTTCAGAGAGAACACAGATGGGACAGATGCTGCCCCCACATTATGGGTTATTGCAAAAGGGACAGAACAGAATTCTTGCAAAAGTCTCCACAAAGACAGAGAGAGGAAAATGACAACATGCAGCGCAGAAAGGAGGCAGCACCTGCAAGTGATTGGGGCCTTCAGGGATCACTTTACGCTGGGGTTTGAAAGTAATTATCCCCAGTTTATTATTCAGAGCAGCAGCGTTTATAGCTAAGCAAGTCAGAAGAGAGCAAATCCAAGCCTCAGAGGATGGGTCACCCCTTCTGATCTTTGGCCTTCTCAACTGCACCGATGTCCAGGGTCTGAACTGTAAATTATGGCGGTGGCGACCTCTGGATTGGGCAGCTGCACCTGGGAGAAAGAAATCCACGCTAAAAGGCAGGATGCAATCTTCGGGGCTGCGAGACCCCAAAAGAAGAGCTCAGTGTCTGAATTTTTAGGGCATGGAAGGAACAGAGGAGACTCCGAGGGTTAGGTGAAAACCCTCTGTTCTGTCACGCAGACGCAGGGGCAGGGCTGGGCATGGAATCAGGAGACCTTTCTTCCATTTGGTGCTGCAAAGGACTGGGCTGGACACTCCTGGGTGTGGGGTCGACTTAGCCTTGAGCTTCTGAGCTCGGTCTCTCAGTGCGACTTGTCTCTCATCTTTCTCTCCAGCTCAGCCCTGTGACCACCTGCATAGCCAGAGTGGAAGGAGGCTTTACTTTTCCTTTCTGAAAAACGTCAGGCTTCACTGGTTTGTTTTCTTTTCTCCCCTTTCTCTTTCTCTGTTTCTTCATTTAGAACAGATCTGCATCAGGCAATTAACTCAAGGTACTCAACAAGTTGTTGATACATGTACTGCAGTAGTCTCCTCTTATCCCAGGGGCAAGCGTTCAAAGACCCCAGTGGATGCCTGAAACTGCAGATAGTGTGGAACCGGATGGACACTGTGTTTAAGCTTCTTTCATAAGAACATCAACCCCTTTCTCCAGGGCTCCACTGCATGGCGTGCTCACTCCTCACAGACCCCTTTTGCCCTTTGCCACGTGAGGCCTCCTAGACTGCATCGTCTGTGAGGAACACGTCCTTGCCAGGTGCCAAACATGCTGGCACCTTCATCTTGGCTTCCCAACCTCCAGAACTATGAGAAATAAATGTCTGTTGCCTACAAATTACCCAGTTTAAGATATCTGAGATAGCAACCTGAATGGACTGAGACAGCATCGCTTGGCTCTGTGGTGTCGTAGTGCCACTCAGATTCTCGCTCTGCAGGCACACCAGCATGTGCCCCCAGGGCTTTCTGGTTTCCTGGTATCTGAACAAAAGTTTATTTTTCTGAGTGGCATCACCTCTGGACAGAGAAGACAGGGGGTAGCCATCATCTTTCAGGGACCCTTAGCAGACATAGAGTTACTATGATTCTTTACATATATAAAGTGCTTGCAAAGCACTTTCCACCCATTATCACACCCGCTTATCCAACACTTCTTTAGGATTGGGATTATGGAATGTCAGAAGCATGGAATGAATTCCCCAGGGACAGCTGGAAAGTGGGACACAGGATCTGTGCCACCACTTTTGTCCAGAACCATATCTTCTTGCATCCTTCCTCTTCAAATTTATTTCAAGAGTAATTTTCCTCCATGGTTGATATTAGCATTAGGCTGTGTCATTTTCCCACCAATTACCCCCTCCCCATTAACCTTTTCTTCAATGATCTAGTTACGTTTTGCCTTAATCACTTATCTGTTCCTCCTGGACCTAGTTATAGTTTCTCCCTAACTTTTGGAAAATATGAAGTAGAAGAACAGACATTAGTAGAGGACTGATAAATCCCCAAAGCCAGGTGCACCTGGGACGGGGAGAAGCTCAGTGGAGTCATCATGTCTCCTTCAGTGGCTACTGCTTTCTGGGTGGACATTTGGGGGGTGTCTGGCTGGCTGTGTATGATGGATCTGCATAGCTTGTGAGCACACTTTCAGTTGCACTCCCAGATACTGGTTAGCTGTTACCATCCTGGCTCCTAGGTGCTCCTGAGATTTCTACAAAACTCTAGGCAGGCACATCAGCCTGAGAACGTGACCGCCAAGGACTGCCCTGGTCCCCTCTCTGCCTGAAAAGTCCCTTTGGCTTTTCCCTTGGTAGCACCCTGGAAGGTCACTTCACCCCGTCCCCCAGTGCCTAGGGCTACTGTGAGTGCAACAACAAGATTGAGAAGGAGCACAGGCTTCTGAATCCAAACCTCTCAGGATCTTGGGACCAGCTTCCCCATATGCCTGCTGACACATTGGGTGAACCAATTCCTGTAAAACTGGAATAATCATAATACTTACATTGAAAAAGAGTTGTGAGAATAAAAAAGATATATCTATAAAGAACTGTGTTGTGCACACAGTTATCACTAATATTAATGATATAAGACTCAAGAAATGTTTTCCCCTCCAAATATTCAAACCTTGGATCATGGGGGATGCCTGCCATGATCCCTGAGAAAAGAACAGTAATGAAAGAAATCCAAGCCACTGCTTGCTTTGAGGAAATGTATTGAAGAGAAAATAAGACATTGTTCCCATTTTTATGAATAGTTTTGTGAATAACATGGGCAATCCCTCCAAACCAATCCCTTCCACATCCTCTAAAACTAACCAGATTTTATTATTAAATATGTATGGATATTTACCATATTTGCTGGAATGTTCATTTGAGAAAATAAATACGTGAGATCCAAGGCTGTGCTTTGTCTGCCCCCACCTGCCTTACTCCTGTCCTATATTTTGCATCATTGAAACCCCTCACTGGCCTGGGGCTTTCTAGGGATGGGAGTCTCCAACTCCTCTGTGCTGATATAGTGTCTGGGACACAGTCCCCATGAGACACGTCTCCAGAATTTCCTAACTGATTTTGATCACCGGCTTTGTGCCCATCTGCACATTTTCCACATAATTTTAAAAGAATTTGAGACCGTTTACAGCCATATTTTAATTCCAATTAATGATACAGTGAGGCTAGATTTTTACATGGCATGTGGTTCTCATATGATTAATACAGGTGTGCAATCACAGCTAACATTTTCTTGAAAGACAGCAAACTAGGTCTACTTTACCCGCTGCCTTTCATAAGCTGTGTGACTTCGGGTAAGTCTTACTGTTCTGAAGTTCAATTTCATCATTGTAAAACTAAGAGCCCCTGAAAGAGTGCTCTCATGCCAGTTATTTCTACAAAATGTTATGTTAAGAATGAAATTCACTAGTTCAAATTATTGCAAAAATTTCAAATTGCTGTATTCACTCTCTTCTCTTGAGAAATGCTGTTCTTCATTTCTGCAATATATACACACATACGTGTGTGTATGCAGGTGCAGCATTCCAAATCTAAAATTTTTAAATCCAAAATATTCCAAAATCTGAAACTTTTTGAGTGCTTACATGACGCTCAAAGGAAACACTCATTAGAGCATTTCAGATTTCCGATCTGCTGATTTGAGATGTTTGACCACTACAGTGCAACTATTCCAAAATCTGAAAAAATCTGAAATCTAAAACACTTCTGGTTCCAAGCATTTCAAATAAGGGATGCTCAACTTATATCAATATCTGTATCTATCTGTATCTATATGCCATGGTTTGAATATGTCCCTAAAATTTCATGTGTTGAAAATTTAATTGCCTTTGCAACAGTATTAAGAGGTGGGGTCTTTAAGAGGAGATTAGGCCCTGATGGCTCTGCCCTCATGAATGAATTAATGCTATTATCATAAGAGTGGGCTAGTTGTGGCAGGAGTGGGCTCTTGATAAAAGAATGAGTTTGGCCCAGATTTTTTTCCCTTGTGTGTGCTCTCTAGCCATGTGAACCCTTCCACCATGGAATGACACAACATGAAGTCCCTCATCAGATGTGACCCCTTGATCTTGGACTTCCCAGCCTTCAGAACTATGAACCAAATAAACTTTTGTTATTTATAAATTAACTACTTTGTAGTATTCTGTTATAGCAGTAGAAAATAGACCAAGAAAATATATGTGAATAGACAAATGTAATTGGAAAGACATTGATCAAGAGCATAACTCCAGGGTAACCTTGAACCAGCCTGGTGAGCCCTGACTTACATATGTATGGGTTTTCCATCAAAAGATATGATCCTCAATTACTGGTAACGTGACATGAAGCAAATGACTTAGCCTCTCTGAGCCTGTAATCCAGGTGCTTTATCTTCATCTTTCTCTGTATCTGTGTCCCAGTTTACACTTCCTTATTTTACAAGGCCAGGGCACAAAGATTGTTCATTTCTTCCTTTGCACAGCTGGATAAGGCCAGCACAACTTGCTTTCTGTGGAGAATTTCACTTTCCTTTTTTGTCAAATGGTTTTGCATTTTTGCATCAATTGATAGGATCATGTGGCTTTTCTTATTTAGTCTGCATTATGGTGGATTACACTGATTGACTTTCAAATGTTGAACTAGCCTTGCACAAATAAAATAAATTCCACTTAGTCATGGCTTACAATTCTTTTTATACATTACAGAGTTCACTTTGTGAATATTTTGTTTAGGATTTTTGCATAAAAGTTCGTGAGATGTATTGGTCTGTAGATTTTTATTATTATTATTTTATTTTGGTACTGTCTTTGGTTTGTATCAATACAATACTAGCTTTACAAAATGAATTAGGATGTGCTGTCTCCTCTGAACTAATTGTGGAAAAATGATGTTAATTTGTCTTTAAATGTCAGGTAGAATTCTCCTGGGAATCTATCTGGTTCTGGACATTTTTGTTTTTTTCACCCGAGACAGAGTCTTTCTCTTCCAGGTTGGAATGCAGTGATGCGACCTTGGCTCACTGCAACCTCTGCCTCCCGGGGTCAAGCAATTCTCCTGCCTCAGCCTCTCGAGTAGCTGGGATTACAGGTGCCTGCCACCACATCAGGCTAATTTTTGTATTTTTAGTAGAGACGGAGTTTCACCATGTTGGCCAGGCTGGTCTCCAACTCCTGATCTCATGATCTGCCAGCCTTCACCTCCCAAAGTGCCTGAATTACAGGTGTGAGCCACAGCGCCCAGCCTCTGGGAGCTTTTAAATTACAAATTCCACTCCTTTTATGGTTATAGGACAATTGAGGTTGTCTATTTCATCCTTATTGAATTTTTCTGGTTGGTGATCTTTGAGTAATAGTTCTATTTTCCTAAGTTAAAGTATAAAGTTGTTCATAGCATTTTCTTCTTATCTTTTTAAATGACTGCAGAATCTGTAGTTGTATCCCCTATTTCATTCCTGACATTATGTGTGTTCTTTCTCTCTCTGCTTTTTAAATTTTTTATTTTGTCAGCCTTTGTATTAGTCCATTTTCATACTGCTATGAAGAAATACCTGAGACTGGGTAATTTACTTAAAAAAAAAGAAAAAAGAAAAGAGGTTTAATGAACTCCAGTTCCACATGGCTGGGGAGGCCTCACAATCATGACAGAAGGTGAAGGAGAAACAAAGGTGCATCTTACATGGCAGCAGGCAAGAGAGCATGTGCAGGGGAGCTACACTTTATAAAACCACAGAGCTCATAAGACTTATTTACTAAGTACAGGAAAAACCCACCCCTATGATTCAGTTGCCTCCCACAGGGTCTCTCCCATGACACATAGGGATTATGGGAGCTGCAGTTTAAGCTACGATTTGGGTGGGGACACAGCCAAACCATATCAGCCTTGCTAGAGGTCTAATTGTATTAATTTTTTTTTTTTGAAGAACCAGCTTTTTGCTTCATTGATTTTTTTTCTATTGCTTTCCTGTTTACTATTTTGTGAATTTCTGCTCTTTATTATTTTCTTTTACTTGCCTGCTTTGGGTTTACTTTGTTCTTTTTTCTCCCAGTTTCTTGATATAGGAGCTTAAAGTATTAATTTGAGATTTCTCTGATTTTCCAAACTAATAAATTAGGGCTATAAATTTCCCCTTTAGCACTGTATCAACTGCACTTCATGTATTTTGATGTGTTGTATTTTCATTTTATTTATTTTTAATTTCTTTTAAGACTTCCTCATCATCTTATGGGTTATTTACAATTGTGTTGTTTAATTTGCAAATCGTTGGAGATTTTTCTGTTGTTCCATTATTGATGTCTATTTTAATTACATTATGGTCAAATACCATATTCAGTATGATTCTTATTATTTTAAATATATCAAGGCTTGTTTTATGACCTAGAATATGCTCTATCTTGGTAAATGCTTTATGGATGCTTGAAAAGAATGTGTATTCTGTTGGCATTGACTGGAGTGCTCTGTAAATGCCAGGCAGTTCCTCTTTCTTGGTGTTCTTCAGTTCTTCTAATTACTGAGAGTGAGGGTGTTGAAATTTTTAATTATAATTGTGGATTTGTCTATTTCTTCTTTCCGTCCCATCAGTTTTTATTCATGTTTTTTAAAGCTTTGTTTTTTGGCAGATACATAATTAGGATCATCATGGCTTCCTAGGGGATCAATCTTTCTATCATTATGTGATCTCATTTTTGTCTCTAGTTACTTTTTTCTTTCTTATCAGGTCTACTTTACCTGATATTAATGTATGTACTTCTACTTTGTAAAAATTATGTTATAATAGTATATCTTCTTCCATCCTTTCACTTTCAACCTACCTAGATTACTCCCTGGCTATGAAATCTGTATGTCATTTCATTTTATGTGTCTTGCAGACAGAATACTTTTTACCATGTTTTTAAATCCACTTTGTCAATTTCTAACTTTTAATTGGTGTTCTTAGATCATTTACATTTAAGGTGTACTTAGATCACTGGTATACTCAGATAATTTACATTTTTTGGCACATTAGGGCTTACATCTGCCATTTTGTGGTTTTTTGTTGGTTTCTTCTCTTTCTTATTCCTGTGTTTCTCTTCTTATTTTTCTGTGAGTTACTTGAACATTTTTTAGGATCTCATCTTGATTTATTTGTAGTAACTTCCTTTTTTTGAATTGAGAGACGCTCCCAACTAAATGTTATTATGTTTTATTGTGGGAAAGGCTCACTACAGGAACTGTGTGTGACTCTTACAAAAAACACAGTACCCAGGACCCAGGCTTCTTTGGGGTAGAGCACCCATAACCAAGTACAGGACCCTCTCCACCCTTCACATAAGGAAGCTTTGACGGATCTCAGCACCCACATCAGTGGAGCAGTAGGTAGCATTGTCACCAGGACCAACCATCTGGCTCTGAGAAAGCATATCTCAAATTTATCATAGGAAGGAATCCTGAGAGGGAAGACAGAACTTTCCATGGTTTGCAGGATGGGTGCTCAAAATTTAGCCCTATAAACCTGGAGTGGCCTTCCTTTGTACCTCATGCTGGTGAAAACATACATCAACAGAAATGTCAGCGCTGTCTCTTCCTTACCCAGAATTATCTGTCTAACTGTGGCCCTCCTCACAGTGATCTATTGAATCCAGATTATCTGCCTTACTTGGCAGAGAAGAATGGAGACAACCTTCACCATCCTCTATGCCCCAAGTGAGATGCAAATACATGGCCATAAGTCCTGTAGCAAGCATTTCCCCCAAGATGTTTAGACCTTTCAGACACTCAACCTCATTAGTCCTTGAGGTAAAGATCAAAGTCTTTGTCTGTTATAAGTGGAAAGATTAAGGAAAGGGTACTTGCCCAAGGTCACATGCTAAGCCAATAGGTGAATTAGTAAACTCACTCCTTGGATCTATGAGTTAATTGGCCGTGCTAGCTGATATCTGCAATGCTACATATTTCTGATGCTTAGTTTATAGTCTAACTGGACTTCTGCCTTCTCAGAAAGAAGTGTACAGTCTGGTTCAGGGAGACCTGGTTCAGTCAGGGCTCACTTAGCAAAATACATAATGACAAGGGTAACATGTAATAATAACAGCTCACCTAATCCTGAGGTTTTTGGAACTCTCACTGGATTTGTTCATTCATTAATTTCTGCATTCATTAAGTAATCTCTGTCAAAAGCCACTAGAGCCCAGCGGTGCTCAGAGTCAGGTGCTGCAGAGGGGAAGGTGTCAGGTTGGTGAGAGAGGCAGCCAAGTAAACAAACACAGATGCAGGGATAAGTGCTATGGGAAAGGGAGCTACAAGGAGCCAGGAGACAGGAAAAAATGGGCTGAAGGAAACTTTTGAGAAGTGGCAGACCTTTATTTAGAAATTTGGCAGGCAGCCAAGGGGACAAAAGCTATTCTAAGCAGATAATGTTCCAGATAGAAAGGAGGGACAGCAAGTGCAAAGACATGACTTAGCACTAACTAATGGTACATCCATGAAAGACAAGGAACTCGGTGTGGCTGGAGACCTGGAAGGCAAGTGTAGATTTATGGGAAATCAGATCAAGGAGAGAATCTGGGGCCAGATTGAAGGAGGCCTTCAACATCTGCCACCTCCACCGCAGTGTACCATGGTAGGAAGAGCACGGGGATTGGAGTCAGATGATCTAGTTTTAATAGGGATGCTGCCTTGTTTATGGGATTCCTTGCTTTCCCCACTCCCAGCCACCCAAACAGTTGTCCGAGGTGCCTAAGGCATTAAGCAAAGAATGGATTTACAAAGCCGTAAAAATACCAACTCAATGTCCTCTAATGGTTTGTGTATGTGTCTGGATTTAACATCAGCTGAGTGGAGCTTGAAGCCACTTTGTTCTGGTTATAGAATCTAGTGAAGCTTAAGAAACTGGCTGGAGACCAGGCCTGCGGAATAATTGTTTGCCAACATATGCTTTCAAGGTACCTGGAGCCGCTGCCTTCGGCAGTTAGACTTTCCACTTCTCCCTTGCAAGTGTTTTGGGAGCATGTTATCCAGGGGCACTGCTCAGTGTCAGAAAAGTCGACACACAGATCCCAGGACAGGTTAATTGTGTCCACTCACAGTGCCGCATTCACATACTCTTCCTAAACTCTCCCCTGCAAGAGAAGCTCCAGGGATCATTGTCAGTCAAGATTGATGCCTTTTCTCTTCTCCTTCTCCTTCTCCTTTTTCTTATTCCTTTTTATTTCCTCCAGAGAAGATGATTTATTGAGTACAGTAGCCAAAATTGGAAAACATCTAATACCTTGTCTATTAAACCAGAACCAATGGACTTACCACTCCGTTTAGAAAGCTGTCTACACCTAGGCCTAGTAACAGCTGTGTTGACAGTCCTGGGATGAATGAGGAAAATGTTACAGAGATTGAAAATGTGTGACTAAGTGACTCAATTCTTTGATGCTTTACTCTCAAAGGAGGACTGCTTGGAAAACTTTGATGTTTCTAGAGCTAAACTGCCTAGGGTGTCATGGTTTTTCAGGTTTATCTAAGTACAGCTGTTTGATGAACACACTTCACATCTAAAAATACACACACTGCACCAACACACACATACACCACAAAACACGTGCATGCAACTTCATATTTCCAGAGAGCCATTGTGAGTGCTACCACTACATGCCTCCTGCTGGAGTAGAGGAGTGGGGTAGGTCGGCATTATAACAGCTCTGATCACATAGCTTGGCATATGATATGCCAAGTGCTCTGATGACTAATTCTCTCAGTAACCCTTCCACGAAGGCATGGTCCTTTCACTCACAGGTGAGAAAACAGAGGCTCAGTGGAGCTCGGGTACCGGCTCAAAGTTCCACGGTGACTCACTCTAGGTTTGTCTGGCTGTCATGCCTGTGTGTTCTCTGTGGCAAACCAGACTGTCCTTCGAAGACAACGGTGTCAAAGAAAAATATGAAGTCTTATTTCCACAGATAGGCATAGTCATCTCCTCTCAGCTGACTCTGAAGGCCTCCCTCAGTCTGTTCCCAGATTCTCTCCTTGATCTAATTTCCCAAAATAAATTCATTCATTTATTTAATGAATTTACGTATGCTGGTCCACTACATGCTAAGCACTGCTCATTTAGAGAAGCTTATCACAGCCTACACCAAACATACTGGAACGCGACTCCAGCTGCAGGTTTTGTTTCATTTATGTCTCACATATTGAGAAACAGAGATTATTCTATAAGCCAGGTAATCAAAAGAATAGGAAATGAGTGATATCTGCAGGTGTCACTTCAATGATTTCAACGGGGACATCCCTCTTGGCTCTTCAGCAGATTTCTTAGGTTCTCATGGCTATTCTAACCAATCACCACAAACTTGGTGGCTTGAAACAGGAAAAGTTTATGCTCTCACACTTCTGGAGGTCAGAAGGCAGAAATGAAGGTGTCGGGTGAGTCACACTCCCTCCAGTGCTTCTAAGGGAGGATCCTTCCTTTCTTCACCCAGCTGCTGGTGGCTGTGGCAAATCTTGGTCTTCTCACCTTGTGGGAACAGAATCCCCACCTCCGTCTCACATAGCCTCTTCCCCTGTGTCTGTCTCTCTGTTCTCTTTCTTTGCTTTTCCCTTCCCCTCTTTCTTTCTCTCTCTCTCTCTCTTTCTCTCTCTCTGTCTCCTTATGGGGCCTCACTCTGTCACGCAAGCTGGAGTACAGTGGTAGGATCACAGCTCACTGTGCAGCCTCCACCTCCAGGGCTCAAGCAATCCTCCCACCTCAGCCTTCTGAGTGGTTGGGACCACAGGCTTGCACGATCATGCCATGGTAATTTTATATTTTTTACGGAGGCAGAGTCTCCCTATGTTGCCCAGGCTGGTCTCAAACTCCTGAGCTCAAGCAATGTTCCAGCTTTGGTTTCCCAAAGTGTTGGGAGGTGTGAGCCACTGCATCTGGCCTCTTTTTCTTATAAGGACACAAGTCATTGAATTTACCAGGATTAGGATACCTAATATAGTATGACCTCACTTTAACCTTACTGATTACACTGGAAAGACCCTATTTCCAAGTACATTCTGAAGTTCCAAGTGGACATAAGTTTTGGGGGCATTACTCAACCCATACAGTAGGAAAACAACAGGGAACACCTACCTTGGCCTCTCACCAACCTCTTTCCTTTCACCACCACTGTTGCCCACTGTGTGCGCTGCTACCCACTGTTCTCACCCTCAACCTCCTATCCCAACAAAAATCTCTGCTAGAAAGTCCCTGGAATCACTTTTGCCCCATGAATCAAAGCCCTCAGGTAAGTCTTCTTTCTTCAGACTGGATACCCAAGACAATGGACCCAGTTCTCTGAGACTCTTCCTTAGCTGGGAGAGAAAGTAAGAGGGTGGGCAAGCCTGAGCAGCCAGACCAGCCTGGGACTGATGTTCAGCTACACCACCAAGTAACCCGATCTTAGGAAAGTCATTTAAGTTCTTCAAACCAGAGGTTCCTCATCCATGTAATGGATGATGTGTAAATTATAGGGTTATTGAGAGGATTAAGTTAGGCAATAATTTAATGTTATTAAATGGTAGTTAGTAGTAGTAAACTGGAAGAAGTACAAGAATTTGGGGCTACGCCAGGGAAAGGTATGACCTAGATGTAAAGAAGTGGAAACTTCTTCCCACATTCAGATTGCTGCAGAAAATTGTAGGGTCTTCTACCAACTGGACCTAGAAGACCCATTTTGCCTGGAACAACAGCTTGAGAAATAGACCTGAAGAACTCTGAAGGCTTAGCAACACCGTCGCTGTCCATGAATACTACTTCTCTGGCACTTCATGGTTTCACTTCCAACTATCTACGAACTCTTCTTTCACTACCTGTCTGCTTTCCTGGAGAAAGTAAAACAGTGAATAAGAACAGTAAAATTAAATGACTAGCTTAAAGAAATCTGAAAAGGACAAGGAAAGCAGATAACAGTCATTATAAAGTTATAACAGTAAAAACAATGTGGTTGATACAGTAAAAGATAGGTTGATAACAAGACTGTTAGGGTTTGAATGTTTGTGCCCTCCAAAACTCATGTTGAAACTTCATCCCTGATGTGGCAGTATCGAAAGGCAGGACCTTCAAGCGGTGACAGGGTCATGAGGGCACCCCCATGATTGGATTAATCCTTTCATGGGTTAGTGGATTAATGGATTGATAGGTTATCATGGGAATGGGGCTGTGGCAGCTTTCTAAAAAGAAGAAGAGAGCCTCAAGCTAGTGGGCTCAGTCCTGGAATCTATTAGAGCAAAAGTGAACCCTAATGTAAACTGTGGACTCTGGTGATAATGGCATGTAATGTAGGCTCATCGGTGGTAACAAATGCACCACTGTGGTGGGGGATGTTGATAATGGGGGGCTGTGCACGTGTGAAGCAGAGGATATACGAGGAAATCTCTGTACCTTTCAATTTTGCTGTGAACCTAAAACTGCTCTCAAAAAATGAAGTCTAAAAATTCCCTGTTATACGTATGTAAATGTTTTATTATGTATTAACTAATATGTATGATGCACCTCATAATCCATAAAGGCACCAGGGTTGGGAGGAGGCAGGATTTTTCCTTGAATATCTGCCTTGCAGTATGTTATCTGATGGAAATTAGTCTAGTAACTGAAAGCAGTCTTAATAAGGTGGATTTAAACCATGCTTTGCGCAAAGGTGCCACAATGGTGAGGGCAGAGGCAAACTGAGGTCTGGGCACATGATCGGCTATGCTAGAAGGTAGGCATGCAGCCCTGTGACCCCTGCTCTTGATTCAGCAAGACTGGCCCCACTTTTCTCTGCTTGGAAGCCCCGCAGTGCTTCTGTTGGATAGGGCTCAGGGGCTGAGCTTCTAGGATAGTCTATATCCACTTATGACAAAGTTTAGCCTCTGAATCTGAACAATTTACTCTCTGTCATCTGAGGCAAACAGAAAAGCTAGCATGACCACGGAGCCTCCTCTTGAAAATGTTAGGGTTACCAGCATCAAGGTAACCTGTTTAGGGCCTAGGGCTCCATATCTCACTTGTGGTGACAGAAGGGAAGCATGCCATCCACAAGAGAAGCTCCACCCAGGGACAACTGCGTGATCCTAATGGTAACGACATCCACATTGCTATGGTGGTAGAGTTTAAGTAGACTCTAACGTTGTATAAACGGGAGCCCTGCTCGCCCACACGATGAGCTCACCAGACATACATATGGCATCCAGTCATCACGTTGAAATCTGATTTCTTCCCTTCCTCAGGCAACCAGAACCAAATCCCCTTAGGAAAGGGAGCAGAAATTTCAGCCTTTACACAGGGTAGAGTTTAGTGACACTGACAAATACTTTATTTTTAATGACATCGCTGGAATAACATTCCAAAATATTTTCATCTGCCCCCTGCACATAAAGAAACTATATGCATTCATTAACAGTCACTTTCCATTCCCACCCCAAACACCACCACCCCTTGCAACCAGTAATCTATTTTGTGTCTCTATGGATTTCTCTGTTCTGGACGTCTTATGTAAAATGGACCATATATATATGGCCCTTTGTGTCTGGCTTTGTCACTTCTTTCACATGTTTTTAAGATTCATCTGTGCTCTAGCACATATCAGTACTTCATTCTTTTTCATTGCCAAGTAATATTCAATAGTATGGGTATATCACATTTTGTTTATCCATGTATCAGTTGATGGAACACTTAGGTTGTTTAAATTTTGGGGTATTTTGAACAATTCTGCTATAAACATTCACGTACAAGTTTTTATGTGGACATATTTTTAAGTTATCTTGGTTACACATCCAGTGGAATTGCTGGATCATATGGTAATCCTACTTTAACCTAATAAGAAGCTGCCAAATTGTTTTCCAAAACCCCTGCACCATTTTACATTCCCACCAACAGTGCATGAGGATTTCAGTTTCTCCACATCCTTGCCAACACTTGTTCTTATCTCTCCTTCTTATTATAGTTGTCCTTGTAGGCATGAAGTGGTTTTGATTTGCACTGACCTAACGAAGTTGAGGATCTTCTCATGTGCTCATTGACCATTGTTTATATTTGGAGTGATGGCTATTTAAATCCTTCACCTATTTTTTAAATCAGGTTATTTGTCTGGATACTAGACTCTTATCAAATATATTATACACAAATATTTTCTCCCATGTGAGCTATATTTTCATTTGCTTGATAACGTCTTGTGATGCACGTTTTTAATTTTTATGAAGTTCAACTTGTCTGATTGTGTGTGTGTGTGTGTGTGTGTGTGTGTGTTTGGTGTAATATCTTAAAATGCAAGGCCATGAAGATATACTTTATTTTTTTCCTATGAGAATTTTATAGTCTTAGTTCTTACATTTAAGTCTTTGATCCACTTGGAGCTAATTTTTTATATTGTGTGTGAGAGAGAGGTCCAACTTCATTCTTTTGCACGTGGATATCCAGTTGTCTCAGCACCATTTGTTGAGAGGATTATGCAGTTCTCATTTAATGATCTTGACACCCTCATCAAAAATCAGTTGGTCAGAAATGTGAGGGTTTATGTATGGAGTCTCATTTCTAGTCCATTGATCTCTTTGACTGTCCTTACCCAAGCATCACACTTTTGCGATTGTCATAGCTTTGTAGTAAGTTTTAAATTAAGAAGTGTGAGTCCTCCACATTTTGTTCTTTTGCAAGACTGTTTTAACTATTTAGGATCTCCTTGCAATTCTATGTAAATGTGAGAGCCAGTGTGTCTATTTCTGCAAAAGAGGAGGTTGGGAATTTGATAGGAGCTGCATTTGAACTGTAGATTAATGTGGGAAGTATTGCCGTTTTAACAATGTTAACTCATTTTATCCATGAATGTGGGATGTGCTTCCACCTATTTAGTCTTTTATTTTTTATTTTTGAAAAGGAGTCTTTCTCTAGCACCGAGGCTGGAGTGCAGTGTCGTGCTCTCAGCTCACTGCAACCTCCACCTCCCGGGTTCAAGTGATTCTCCTCCTCAGCCTCCCAAGTAGCTGGGATTACAGGCACATGTTACCACTCCCAGCTGGTATTTTTAGTAGACACGGGGTTTTACCGTGTTGACGAGGCTGGTCTCAAACTCCTGACCTCAGGTGGTCTACCTGCCTTGGCCTCCCAAAGTACTAGAATTACTGGTATGAACCACCATGCCCAGCCCTTACTTAGGTTTTATTAAATGTATTTCAATGATATCTTGCAGTTTTTGGTGTAAAAGTCTGGTATTTCTTTTGTTAAATTTATTCCTAAGTATGCTATTCTTTTTCATGATATTATAAATGGAATTGTTTAGTTTCACTTTCAGATTGTTCATCGTTAGTATATAGAAATACACAACAGACCCCTTTGTCTGTAGGGGATGCTTTCCAAGACCCCCAGTGCATGTCTGAAACCACAGATAGTACTGAAGCCTATGTTTTCTCCTATCCATACATACCTATAATTTTGATTTATGAATTAGGCACAGTAAGAGATTAGCATAATTAACATAATAAAATAGAACAATTATAACAATATACAGTAATAAAAGTTATGTGAATGTAGTCTCTCTGTCTCTCAAAATATCTTGTTGGATTGTACTCACTTATTTTCTGACTGTAGTTGACGTTGGATAACTGAAACCACAGAAAGCAAAACTGTGGATAAGGAAGGGCTACTATCATAAATGTGCGTACACTGATTTTGTATCCAGAAACCTTTCTGAACTCATTTGTAATAGTTTTAATGCTTTCTCACTGGACTCCTTTGGAGTTTTTAAACACAAGATTGTGGCATCTGCAAATGTAGTTTGAATTCTCCCTTCCCATCTGGCTCCCTTTTTTTTCTTTTTCTTGCCTAATTGCCACCCTGCTAGAATCTCCAGTACGATGTCAAATAGAAGTGACAAGTACAGACATCCCGGTATTGTTCCTGATCTTAGAGGGAAAACATCCAGTATTTCACCAGTAAGATGGTACCGTGGGTTTTCTGTAAGTGCCATTTATCAAGTTGCATGGTTGACATTTTATGTGATTCTTACTACCAGTCAGTTTCATTTGCCAGCTCTCACATACCTCGAGAGCTGTTTGAAGCTATATTGGCATCATCAAAGTTGCAGAGGCCAATTTCCCCCCATTATCTCCATATAATATATTTAAACCTAAATAGTGATATCTTAGCACGTAATAGACTAACAGACAAGTATGTTCTCTTCAGTACATTCTGGTGTATCTGAAATAGTTTAGGTCAGATATCAGAAAAGCTACCACTTTATTTGTCTGAAAAAAGCATTGTGCCTGCTTTCGCCTTAATTTCCCCCTCTATAACATGGGGGGAAACTGCATCTGCTTTTACTTTCTAACCAGATACATGAATATCAAATAAGAATAATGGATGCAAAAATTGGCAACCGGTAGAGTGCTGTGCATATCAGAGAATGGATGATGTTGATGAAGATGCATCAGGTAGAAAATACAGAGATCCATTTTGCTTTCTGCAGCCAAATGGGCTGCAGTTGTACTCCAGATCTCTGACTTTCACATTCTGGGTGCAAAAAAAGTGCATGTGATCAATTTCTCCATGAACTGAAACAGGACTTTGGGCAAGAAAACAGATGCCTAGAATGGGCAATGTGCTCTGGGGCAGAAGAGAGTATAATACAATATAAGACAATAATAATACAATAGCAGAAGATGGAGGAGAGGGACCCACAGGTCTACGTCCCTTCACAAGTGCAAGGAGAAAAGCAATATTCCTCACAGCCTCAAGAAGCCCCTGCCCCCTTGAGCAGGGCTAGGCACAGCAGCTTCCACTGCAGCATGCAGTTAAGCCACATCTTGAAAATGGAAACACTTTTTCTTTGCCACAGAGCAACACAGGGTGCCTGGCTCAGGGCATAGAGAAAGAGATGGAGAAAGCCAGCAGCTAGCCCCTCCCAGCCAGGGTCACCCGTTGCTGATCAGCCTGGCAAGGCTGAAGTTCACCAGAGGTTTTATTAAACACAGTCTTTACTGGAATAAAACTCTTTCTTCAGAGTGATTATCCACGATGACACCCAAATGTAACATTTTCTACTCGGTGATTTGATGATGAAATGATAAACTCGAGTTATAACTAAAAAAATATTTTAAAGAGAAAATCTGGAAGTTGCTGGGGCACATCACTGCAATTACCATGCTCACAGCTGCCTCATTTAAAAAAAATAGAGCCCGAGGGCTTCTGAAGATGATAACCGAAAGTAAAGTAGCCATAGGTCTTGGCACAAAACAGCCAAAAGCTTCAGAAAATAGAGAAGCAGCTGGCTTTTCCTTGAGGCCACACCAGGCTGCACCAGGACTGGGCCAGCAGTGTGCCTTGTGTCAGAATCAGGGATGAGGGCACCGGTGGGATGTATGATGGGTCTTGGATGATATTCTCACCCCGGGCCTAGTCAAATACAGCTCGAAGTAAAGCACTGCTCTGTGTCTGTGAGTGTGTAGCGGAGCAGCTCCCCAAATGTATTCTGTTGACCTCTGCAACTGACTTGGTGGAGCAATCTCGCTACAGAGTAGATGTCGTTTAGCAAAACACCTTGAAATGTTAAAGATGAGGCTTTCTGAGGTGATGTTTGGAAAGAGAAAACCGAAGGTATAACTCAAACACATTGAGAAATAAAAAGAAACCTGGGTGTGGGGAGGCCAAAGATGAGCATGGAGGTGTTTGAGAGCAGGGGAGAAGGAGGGGAGAGCTACTCGGCCCACTTAGAAATGTGTTCAATTTGAAATTCCCAGAGGCATAGCGTAGCTGACTTCTTTGAAATGGTAGCTTGTATAGATTCAAGTTTACTTCCTGACTGCATGCTGCAAGCATTTCACTGCCTCCCAGTCTCCCAAACCTTTGAGCAGCTAGACCTCTACTTCCTTTCGAGGTGGCGGTCAGAAGGTAGGGGAGAGTAGAGCCACTTTGTAAGGGCCATGGTTCCGAGAAGCAGAGTCCAAAGATCAGGTTAGAGGTCCTGAAGGGGCCTGTACTCACCAGCAGCAAAGTGAGTTGCGCTGACACAAAGAGACCAGGCCTGGTGGGAGGGGCTGAGGGGGGTGGGAGGGTCCAGGGCTGGTGGGAGGGGCAGAGGATCCTGGGAGGAGCCAGGGGTCGTGGGAGGAGCTAGGGGTGGTGAGAGGGGCTAGGGCTGGGGGCTGGTGGGAGGGGCAAGGATGGTGGGCAGAGTCAGAGGCGGTGGGAGGGGCTGAGGCTGGTGGAGGAGACAGGGCAGGTAGGAAGGGCCGAGGATGGTGGGAAGGGGTGGTAGGAAGGGCGGAGGATAGTGGGAGGAGTCAGGGCTAGTGGGAGGGACCAAGGCTTGTGGGAGGAGTCAGGGATGGTGGGAAAGACCCAGTGCCTAGGGACTAGCCAAGAGTAGTTGCTTTTGTTTGTTTTTCCTAAAGAGTAGTTTTAAGACCAGCCATGTCTCAACACTGGAGGAAAGTGGTCGGGAGGAAGTGGACGGGACGGGGAAGACCTACAGAAGTGTCCTCCATTCCTTGGTGTCATTATAGCAATGAAGAGGAAAAGAGTGATTCAAAGACCGGGAAGCTGGGAAAATTAGTAGTGCTAGTTGTTCGTGGCTGAGGGACTGCAGGCAGTGTTGATATTGCTATAACTTTCAAGGCAGCAAAAATTGAATGTGAACCCTACTCTGCCACCTGTGAGCTAGGTGATATCTCTTTACCTCAGAAATGGAGTTAAGAACAATGATATTGCTGGTAATCACACCGCTCTTTCACTCCCAAGAGGGAAAAGTTGCCTTCCTGCTTCAGCATGGCCACCAGACATGAAGAGATCCAAGGGTCTGACCAGTGAGGCTCCTGACTGAGGGAGCCCCAGGGGTCTCTGCAGTTCTTTCTTCCTAAACTGCTGCCCTCCCTAAAGGCCACAAGTGCCTCTGTCAGCCCACAGTTGCCAGGGAGCCCCTTCTCGGCTAGGTACGGGTGCAGACCAGGATGTCAAGAAGGGATTCGTGCTGGACTCCAGCACCAACAGAGGGCAACATGTTTAGAAACATAGGAAGCCAATGGTGGAGTAGATACAGGAGCCCCATGCTTGTAAGGAAAAGAACAGAGAAGAATGATTATGTACTGAAACGAGTGAAAGGTGGTTCTGGGTTATAACCTGGACTCTCATCATTCCCTAATTTTATGGTGTCAGGATTGAGCAAAGCCATTCATTCACTAGAATGTAGGAATTACA
>NW_012101998.1:1118067-1142645 GCF_000951045.1 Mandrillus leucophaeus | reverse complement strand
GAGTGCAGTGGCGCGATCTTGGCTCACTGCAACCTCAACCTCCTGGGTTCAAGCGATTCTCCTGCCTCAGCCTCCCAAGTAGCTGGGACTACAGGCACTCTCTAAATCAGAGTGCAAAAGGACCACATCTCTGGGCTGGGCAAGTCCTCATGGCAAAACACATTTGTGTTTGGAACCCCTACACTTTCTAGAACCCAACTCTCCTATCTCTTCTTCCCTCCTTCCATTCCAGGCATCCTGAGGCTGGCTCGGGTTTCCTGAGGGGTCTTGAAATGCAGCTCCCTGGGGTGCTCTTCCTGCCTGCAAGCTTTAGAGTGGCCCTTCAAGACTTGTCTCTAAAGTCACCTCCTCTGTGTAGCTTCTGTGTCTCTTCCCAACTTTTGGAAATTTCCTCTTCTGGCTCCCACAGTCTCATTTCATGCTATTCACTCTTCATGCTTTATTTTTTTTTCTGTTCTGCCTCCAGATTATGAGCTCTTTGAAGGTAGTCACTGGCTAGAGGCATCTGGGCATGGAAACATTTTGTTGAATGAGTGACTCTTGGTTCTTGCTGTTCATTGGTTATTAGTGTTGCCTGTATCCTGTGCCAGGCACTTTGCTGAGTACTTTATGTGCATGTTCTCATTTCAGCCTCATAACAAATCTATACATGTCCTAGTATTACTCCCCACTTAAAACCAAGAAACTTGAGTCCTAGAGAAATTAAGTGATTGGCCTCAAGTCAAACAGCAAGTGGCTGGGACATGACTCTGACCAGATTAATCTGTCTTCCCTCCAGAGTTGTTTTAATGTTGGGAAAAAATCTGAAATGGTTTTAAGCAGACTACGAGATTGTGAGGTTATGTGTCTGAGTTTATTCACTGTGTGACTTTGAACCCGAGCCTCCATTTCTTCTATATATAAAATGGGGATAGTAATTCTGCACCATGAAGCTTTTATATGGAATAAATAAGCTAAAGTAAGTAGATCCTTAACAAATCCCTGCTTAGGGCTGGGACTAGGGTACAGTCAGGCAGACATCACCTCCAACAATTAAGAGGCACATATTCTCAGGAGCTGACCTTGCACCCCTACCACTCTGAGCAGGAGCACTTCCTTAAGTGACCTCCCTCACTTGGTCCTGGAGCTGCTCCTGCCATTAGTAGGTGAGGAAAATCATTCTTTACCCTGTCTTCCTTACTTCTCCCTAATTAAGCTGAGTTGTCTTAGGCACGAGGGTGAACTTGTTCTTTCTGTATGAGTAGTTATTTCCACGAATCACCTTTCTTTCCTTGTAGTGACACACATGCCAGCATTATTATTGTTTCAATCATGAAACCACCCTCCCATGCCAGAACTCTCTGCATGCAGTTTCCACACAGTAGGCGGCTTTTACTGGGGTTCTAGTCATCTAGTTTTCCACAGTAACCCAAAGGGAGCCCCCGTGTAAATGCAGCTTCAAGCAGAGTCTCCAGGAGAGACATGTGCTCTCCTACTTCTGGAACATTTGTCATTTTCTCCAGACACAGCACTGGGATTGTTGCCAAGGTTTTGGCAGGACTCTGTGCTGGACTGTAGACATTATACCTGTGCCCTCCACCCTGTGCTAAGCACCCTCATCCCTGACCAAGGCCTTGACTGTTTTCTAATTGTTGGATGGCAAGTAACTCTGCAGCCCCTTCTGAACTGTCAGTCAGCCCCAGACTGCTATAAAATTGCTTAATGACATTTGGGTTCTTTGGGAGTTGTTGAAGTGTGGAGCTGTAATGAAGCAGCCACTGGTTGCCTAGTGAAGGAGAAGGTCAAGAAGGGGGTCAACCATGGAGGCCAAGGACTTGGCTCCCAGACTAGGGGAGGTGGCTCAGAGCTCCGCCTCCAGGTTCAAGCGATTCTCCTGCCTCAGCCTCCTAAGTAGCTGGGATTACAGGGATGCACCATCACGCTCAGCTAATTTTTGTATTTTTAGTAGAGACAGGATCTCACCATGTTGGTCAGGCTGGTCTCGAACTCCTGACCTCAGATAATCTGCCTGCCTCGGCCGCCCAAAGTGCTAGGATTATAGACTTGAGCCACCATGCCTGGCCTGGCTCCCATATTGGACACTGGGTTGCAGAGTTCTAGATTCCATATGTCTCCTCAGGTAGAATCTCCACAGTGCAGCCTCTGGCTAGAGGATGTAAAAGATCCAGACAGACCTGGCTTGCTGGCTGCTGTGTAACAGCATGTTCATTTGAGTGAGTAGCTTAAGCATGCCAGACCTCGGTCTTTCTCATCTGTAAATAGAGTAGTACAGCTATCTCAGAGATGTGTTACAAGAAATCAGCAAATTGCTGAAGCCAAAGTTACAGATGCATATTCAGTGACTGTCAATTACTATTCTCATTAGTAGCAGTAGTACTCTTAACAAAAGTCAATTGCAAATCTCAGAGACCATAGGTCTATATTGTGAGTGATGACCTGCAGATGTTGTAGAAGAGTTGGGAGTGGTGTTTGGGATCATCCCGTCCTAGCTATTCACTAAACTAGGAAGCTGAGGCCAGAAAGCAGGACAGAGCAGACTTCCCACACCTAGCCTCTTGCTACCCAACAGTCCTCCACCTCAAGGACACATCTAGGCCTCAGCCATCACTGCAATATAGTTTCCAGCGCAATGAAAATGCTACATATTCTCTCTCCTTAAAAATATATAATAGTAAATAATATGTCTTATAAAATTTATTTAAAACAGTCATTATCTCCTATAGGATCCTTGTCCTACATACCATACACATCACACACATATTCGGCACAGTCTGAGGAGGTGGGTGTTCAGCTGTATCAAAAACAAAAGTTGTAAGAAAGAATAATAGTGTGAAATCAGTGCAGGACTATTTATGATTAATATCAGGAAGCTCTTGTTAAGAATGCCATGTATTCTTAGACTAAAATACCCTCTGCAGGGACACGGGGAAACCGCATGACTTGAGACACTTTTGCTGGGATGAGGCATGGCTAAGCACAAGAGAGGAACAAAGCACCTACCTCCTTAGGGGACCATCAGAGACAAAGCTTGAGTCCCGGGCTCCTTTCTGAGTCAGGAGTGCATAGAGTGGTTGTTTGAGAACTGAGTGTGCCTCTGTGTACAGTCGTGGGACCCCAATGTCCAGCCTGCCCAGCAGAACAACAGGCTTAGAGACCAGGAGAGGCAATGACAGGTGATCTGTCAAAACCGCCCAGCACGGCAGCAGGACGCTAGTGCAGTTACTGGGCTGCATATCAGGGAAATGTGGTGGACTGAATGTCTCTGGATTTCTGTAAGGCATGTGACAAGGTGACATGAGGAAGCTTTTTGATCAGTTTAAAGACCATAGGTTAAGATCTTCACGGGTTCCTCATAAAACCCTTGGTAGTTTGTCAAGCAATCTTTCACAAAGGGGAAAGGGGCTATACAGCCTCTTCACTTGAATATGAAGCTGGATTTTGGTATTTTAGAAGCACTAGGACATACAAAGGCTTCCTGTCAAACTCACTAATTAGATGGATCTGGAAGCCATTACGGATATATTGGATATTTAAAAATATCATCTCAAAAGATTAACATAAATGAGAATTATGGATGTGGTAAGCCAGGATGAACTTTAGTGCAGAAACTGTAAGATATACCCTGAGATTGAACAGCAGTAATAGCAGCTGTCTGGCACTCGTTAGGAATTAAATGTTTGCTGGCTGGATTCAGGGATGGGATTACTTAGTAGAACATATGAAAATGAATAAAAATTGAACCTAAACTCAGAGTGCATGAGAAGTGTGAAGATTCTGGCACATCGACTGCTATGACCTCCGCCTGTGTGTCTGAAGGCCAGCGGTTAGACTCCCGCAGGTGACATCTCGTCTTGTGCAGTGGGCAGATCCTACCTGCAGGCACAGGTGTACTCCTGGGCACCACAGTGGAGAAGGGGCTCTGTAGATGGTTTGTGTCCTAACGTGAGTCATCTGAATGATGACGCTACATCACACCACGACAATTGGAGGGCTCGGGGAGGTTTGGGCAGAGCAGAAGAACTGGGGTTAGGTGGTGCTAATGCTGTGTTGAAATGCTTTAAGTGTTGTCATGAGAAGCTAAGCTCTTTGCAGGGGAGACCTGGAGGGCAGAGGTAGGACAAATGGAGTGAGCGACAAAGGGCTCCACATAAGGAAGCTGTTTCTAATGGCAGCGTTGACAGCAATGCAGTGGACCACTTGAGAGCTCCCCATTTATGCAGGTGTGCAGGCAGAGGCTGAATCGCTGCTTTCTGCGATGGCACAAGGCGATACCACGTAGGAGTGCAGTCAGCAGGGCGCTTGCTCCCGGTCCTGTCGTGGAGCCTGGAGGCAGCCACTCGCCGGCAGTGGCCGGTCCAGCAGAGGGCGCGCTCCGAGCCGCGCGGGCGGCTGGTGATGCCGGCAGCGGAAGCGCTGACTGGGCTGGAAGCGCAGGGCGCGCAAGGGCAGAGACGTGCTCACCCGGCCACCGCACCCGCGCAGACTCAGCAGGTGGCCGCGGCGGAGCTGAGCGAAGGACATGGCGGTGCCCACGGATGTCGGGGCCGCGCCGGAGCGCACTGGACCACCCAGCCCCGCGCGCCCTCCCCTTCTCCATGCAGCCCTCCAGGAGCGCGCCGCACCACCGCCCCGGGTTTTCACCTTCCCCTCCGCCTCTGGGGCTTTCCCTTGCACCTTTCTGGCGGGCCGCTCCTGGCCCGCCTGCCTCTCCCAAGCTGGGCCTGCGCACACCCGCTCATCCGCCACTCAGGATGGAGTGATGAGCACACAGGCAGGGGCCCGAGGGCCTTTCTCACCCTGCCCTGGGGAATCCGCCCTCAGGAATGCGCCGCGCGGGGCTCGGTGCGCATCTGTTGGTGTGTGATGAAGGGAAGCCCAACCTGCCCTGGATACGAAAAACATATATTTTAGTGCCAAATCTCTCTGGTTTCCTGAGTGACTTTTCACCTTCACACATCATGGAGCAAATATTGCTCTACAGGGTTTTGTGGAGTGCGGGATGGCGCTGTTAGACTCAAATGCCTACTTCCCGTGGGGTTAGCAAATTCAGTAATCTTAGGCGACCTCCCCACAGTAGAAAAAGGTTAAAAAGTGGAAAAAAGAAAAAGACCACCACACTTCCAGGGCCAAACCTCCGGTCTCTCAGTCACACCAGGCAGCCAATCTTTCACAGAGGTGCCGGGGACATTGCTTGGACACACTTCAGCTTTATGAAACAGGGACATTCCCCTCTATCCTCCTGCTAAAGTCCGCCCTGTTCTTCAGCCCCCTCACTTCTGCCACCGCCATATCCCCGCTAGGCAGCTCCCGCTGACAAGCCAGCCTGGGGCCACCCGGCTTCGGAAGCGCGTGGGCTCTCCAGGCTTCCAGCTGCGGACTGCCCACGACAGGGAGGGAGTGTTCCGCACCAGGCAGGGTGAGTCCACAGTGGCTCCACCTGGGGCCAGAGACCGAATGGGAGGGTGGAGTGCTTACCGTGGGCACCTTCTCCTGGTCAGGGGGCGGGGAGCCGGCTGATGCTGCCTCCGCGTCCCCAGCCACCTTTTGGCTTTCTGAGATGGTTAATTTTAGATGTCAACGTGACTGGGGTGAGAATGCCCAGATGGCTCGTAAAACATTATTTGTGAGTGTGACTGTAAGGGCGTTTCTGGAAGAGATAAGCATTTGAATCAGTGGACTGAGTAAGAAGGTCCACCCTCACCAATGTAGGTGGCACTGGTCAACCTGTTGGGGGCCCAGAGAGAACAAAGGAAAGGTGAATTCTCTCTCTCTTCTGGGTCTGGGACATCCACCTTCTCCTGCCCTCAGACATCAGAGCTCCTGGTTCTCAGGCCTTTGGATTCTGGGACTTACACCAGTCCCCTTCCTCCCTGGTTTTTAGGCCTTTGGACTGGGCCTGGACCTGCTTCCAGCTTGCAGATGGCGTGGCCTGGAATTTCTCAGCATCCGTAATTTAGTGAGACAATTCTCACAGCAGATCTCCTCATCCACCTATATCTGTGTATCCTATTGCTTCTGTGGGTAAACCTGGCTCTCTCTCTCTCTTTCCTCCCACCCGCCACCTCCTTCCCTCCCTCTCCCTCTTTAATATAAAACCATGTGGATTACTCTTCCAAAGGCACTCTGATTCTTTGGGCCACATGATCTTTTCAGTGGATAAACTGTCTGTTTATGATTGAAAGAGGCCACAATTCACAGGACTTTACTTGTTACAAACTCACTTTATTTCATTGTTCTAGGCAGCCAGCAACCCCAGATGAGCAGCAACACAACTCTTGTCTGTACCTGGCTGAGCAGCACCGCTGCACATGCTTTGCCATTCCACTTCCCAATGGCAGAGCCATGTAAACTGGAGCCTGGACCAGGGAAGGGGAGATGCAGTCAGTGAGAGGGATCCAGGGCAGCCCTCCAAAGCCAGCTGCCTGCCAGCAGGGTGGGGACACGCATCAAAATCTAAACCGCCCGCACGGCTTCCATCAAAATAAGCAATCCCTGATTGTAACACTTGATTCTTGGAGGGAAAAAGAGCAAACAAATCACCCAGCTGCAAAACTATACTTTTAAACAAATTGTCAAGTAAACAGTTTGGAAGATTTCTGCCAACCATTCACTGGAAAATGAGAAGAGCGCTGATGGGCCCCAGATTTTTTTTTAATAGCAGAGTGCTCTTGTATTTGTTTGTGCTGTGAAAACTCAGTCAAGCTAGGTAGGTTTACAGAGAAGGCTGCCACTCTGCTTCCCTGTCCCGGGTTGACACCTTTACTCTCTTTTCCTGTTTCCAGGTTTTATCTAATTACCATATTTCCAGCTGGTTGATTGAAACTATTATTAACATTAAAGTGACAGCAACCAAATATCAGCCAGGATGCTAAGCTTAACCCGGCCAGTTGCTTAGAAGTCCAAAATGTTAGCGTGGGAATTAGCTTGTGATAATGAAAAACACAAAGTTGATATGTAACCAAAGCATCAATTGTTAATGAGCTCTGAGATGTCCCATGCTCCCATGGAAAGGATTGGCATATTCCCCTTTTCTGCAGTGGCCAAGTGCAAGCCAGAAGGTTGCTCGCTGTGCAAGGACTTAGGTCCAGGAGAGCTACTCACCTTGAGGATGCACTGCCCACTGGATGGGCTGCGCATGTTGTTCTGGTTCAGAGGCAGATAAGAGGACAGTGGGAAAGGCTGAAAGGACAGCAGAGGTAGAAACAGAATTCTGTTAACACCTATCCATGAGGGTTCAGGGGCTAAAGGCCTTTGTGACCACTACCTAGGGTGGCAATATCTAGCAAGCAGTGCTTTCTTTTTAATATTGTTTTTGCCGTTGCAAGAGATAGACCCTGGTTGCTTTTTGACTAAACTATTTCAAAAGGTGTAGAAATCTTGGGGCCTTGCTGGGCCTGGAGGGACTGCCCCTCCCAGGCTGGCCAATCCCTAGAGATGGTAAATGACATCAGCAAGCATAGCTTTCCTATGCAAACCAACCACTCCGGAGCCCTCCCAATCACCTCCTCCACTGGGCTCTCACCCTCTGGGCCACGGCCACCTGCCCTAATCACCCCAGGGCCTGGCACCAGGCAACTCATGACACCCCTGTGTCCAGAGTCCACTAAAAGTATTCAAAGTAGTCCATTCTAAGTCTACTTACACTGCCTTGCTGGTTCCTTCTCACAAAAAACACATTAAAGGCTCTTGCCACAGTTCCCCCCACACTTCTAAACAACTCTAGAGCTTCCCCATGTAGTCCCCCATGGCACAGCGTGGCTTCCATGTTAAGGCATGCATCTCCTCTCCAGATCTGTGCATAACAGACTATCTGTTCAACAGCAGTTCCTTCCTTATCTGTTGGTCTTGCCACACCCAAATGAATAAAACCTATGTTTTAAAGCAACCATGTCCCTGGGAGTCAGGAATGGCAAGCATGTTATTTATTATTTCTGTAGGGATTTCTCTTTAAAATGTTCTTTATGAAAAGACAGCAGCTATCTCTATGCTAGAAATACAGAAAATGGATCTTGTGTCATTTTTTAAATTAAGTAATAGACATTCATAGTAACAAATCAAATACAGTATTACAAAGGGTTTATAAGACAAAAGAGCAGTCTCTCACCAGATGCCGCCCCAGCCCAGAACCACAATACAGAGATTTTTGAGTCTTTCTGTTAGTAATTGTCCTGAGGCCTACCCCACAGTTCTAAATGAAATGCTTTATCTCTATTGACCTATTTATCCACAGCGCGTCAAGCATATAGAAGATTTGCTTCCCTGAAAACCAAACCTTTCCCGCCTCTGTTCTTTGAAATGTTTGAGAATTAGATTATTTCTAGCATTTCTCTTGATAATATTGTACCTTTAAATAATACACTTATCCTTTTCTTTCTATTTCCATTTACTCTTGATATAGATTGGATATTGGTCCCCTCCAAATCTCATGTTGAGATGTGACCCCCAGTGTTCGAGGTGGGCCTCTGGGAGGTGTTTGGCTCATGAAGGTGAATCCCTCATGAATGGTTTGGTGCCCTCCTGTGGGCACTCTTCTAGTTCCCACTCGGTTAGTTACTATGAGACCTGATTGTTAAAAACAGCTTAGCACCTCCTCCCCTCCCTTTCTTCCTCGCTGTGTGACACACCTTCTCCACCTTCACTTTCTGCCATGATTGTAAGCTTCCTGAGGCCCTCATCAGAAGCAGGTGCTAGCACCACACTTCCTGTACAGCCTGTAGAATGTTGAGCCAAATAAGCCTCACTTCATAAATTTCCAGCCTTAGGCATTCCTTTATAGCAACACAAACGGACTAAGACAACTTTCGACAGACTCTCGACACTTCGCTTTGTAAAAGAGGTTATTAGTTTCTTAGCATTGTCTTCTACTTTTCTTCTCCCTTGCCCCACTCTCCAATTCTTCTCAGCATCCCAACTTCTGTGGGCTGGTCTTTTACTAGTGCCAAACATTATGACTCAGCTCATACCCTGCTGCAAGTTCCAAGACCAGCATCAGTGTGTGCTATTGCCAGGCCAGGAGATCTTGAGAAGGGAACTAAGGTCAATTTCACTAGTGACTTTCTCTGCTCTCTTGGGCAAGTCACTCAATTCCTTGAAACCATGGCTGCCTCATTCAACTTCCTTCATAGCTTTACAATGAGTGGGAACAAAAGAACGGCTGTAAGATAATGCAACTTGTATGTTCCACACCGCTATCCATACGGAAGGCGGGGCAACGTTCTGACCTGTCCTCTGAGAAGCACAGTGACTCCTTGAGTGTAATCTCTTGTCCCTGGCATTGGATGGCACCGTCACTATGGGACCAACTGATGTCCTCCAGGCCTGGTGGTTGGGGAAGGAACATTTTATATGGATTCCTTTCACATCAAATCCCATCACACAACTCTCATAAATGCTCATGCTTTTTTATGTATGCATTTGAACCCAAGTTAATTATATTTTGTGATTTTTAAAGGGGCAAAGGGAGTGATTTCATTCATTTTCAACCTCCCTGGAGTAAATTGTTCTAATGTACTAATAATCCAATTTAATCCTTTCTTTTCCTTAATATTCTTGGTGGTTGCATTTGAGTCCCTTTATTGGCTTTACAGTAAAATCTTGACTACCCTAGAAATTTATTTTTACACATGCCTCGATTTACACTAATAAACCCTAGAAAAGATCATGCTGGGCCTGGATCTCTTCATATATAGAACCCTTTTCTAACTTTTTTTTCCTGTGGGAATTGCTGTCTCTTTTTTGTATTTATTTTTTGTGGGTTTTTTTAGATTAATTTTTACATATATAATTTACCATCTTTAACATTTTAAGTATACATTCAATGGTAATAGATACATTTATATTCTTTTTATTTTCTTTCATGTCTCCTTCCTTCTTCCCCTCCCTGCCTCTGGTAACCGCTAAGGTACCCTGCCTTCATGAGATTTACTTTTTAGCTCCCACATATGAGTGGGAACATGTGATATTTGTCTTTCAGTGCTTGGTTTATATCACTTAAATGGCCTCTAGTTCCATCCACGTTACCACAAATGACAGGACTTCATTATTTTTATGGCTAAATAATATTCCATTGGGTACATATACCATATTTTAAGAATTCATTCATCCTTGGGCACTTAGGTTGATTCCAAATCTTGGCGATTATGAATAGTGCTGCAATAAACATACAAGTGCAGATATCTCTTTGATAGATTCCCTTTCTTTTGAGTGTATACCCAGCAGTGGAATTACTGGATTATATGGTAGTTCTACTTTTAGTTTTTTGAGGAATTTCCATACCGTTCTCCTTTTTGGCTATACTAATTTACATTTCCACCAACAGCATATGAGGGTTCCCCTTTCTCCACATTCTTTCCAGTATCTGTTATTGCCCACCTTTTTGACTTGAGCCATTTTAACTGGGGTTAGATAATATTTGATTGTGGTTCTGACTTGAATTTCTCTGTTAGTGATGTTAGTATTTTTTGTATGTCTGTTGGTGATTTGTGTGTTCTGAGAAATGTCTGATCAGATTTTTGATCGGATTATTTGTTTTTGTTTTGTTTGACTTCCTCTACTCTCCTGAGAAGAGTTTGCTATTGAGTTGTTTGAGCTCCTTATATATTCTGGTTATTAATCCCTTATCAAATGATTGGCTTGCAAGTATATTCTCCTATTCTGTGACTGTCACTTCACTTTGTTGATTGTTTCCTTTACTGTGCAGAAACTTTTTAGCTTGATGTAATCCCATTTGTTTATTTTTGCTTTTGTGCCTATGCTTTGGAGGTCTTATACAAAAAATCTTTGCCTTAGATCAATGTTCAAGAGCATTTTCCCTGTCTTCTTCGAGTAGTTTCATAGTTTCTGGTCTTAGATTTAAGTATTTAATCCATGTTGATTTGATTTGATTGAGTTTCATTCTTCTGCATATAGTTATCCAGTTTTCTCAGCACCATTTATTGAAAAGACCTTTCTTTCTTCATTGTATAATCTTAGTGTCTTTGTCAAAGATGAGTTTGTTGTAAATATGTGGATTTATTTCTGGGTTCTTTTGGTCTGTGAATCTATTTTTATGCCACTACCATGCTGTTTTGGTTACTAGAGCTTTGTACTAGTTTTTGAAGTCAGTTAATGTGATGCCTCAGCCTTGTTCTTGCTTAGGATTTCTGTGTTAATCTGTTCTCATGCTGCTGTAAAGAGCTTCCCCGAGACTGGGTAATCAACAAAGGAAAGAGGTTTAATTGATTCACAGATCCACATGGGTGGGGAGGCCTCAGGAAACTTACAATCATGGCAAAAGGAAAAGCCGGCATGTCTTACATGGCAGCAGGCAAAAGAGAGAGAGAGGAGAGAGAGAGAGGGAGGAACTATCAAACATTTACGAAACCATCAGATCCTATGAGAACTCTCTCACTATCATGAGAATTGCATGGGGGAAACGGCCGCCATGATCCAGTCACCTCCTACCAGGTCCCACCCTCCCACATGTGGGGATTATGGGGATTACAATTCGAGATGAGATTTGGATGGGGACACAGAGCCAAGCCATACCAATTGCTTTAGCTATTCAGGGTCTTCTGGGTTCTATATAAATTTTAGGATTTTTTTTTCTGTTTCTGTGAAGATTATCATTGATGTTTTGACAGGGATTACACTGGATCTGTAAATTGGTTTGGGTAGTATGGTCATTTAAATAATGTTATTTCCTCCAATCCATGAGCATTAAATATCTTTCTATAGTGCATGCGTGTCCTCTTCTATTTCCTTCATCAGAGTTTTATAGTTTTCCTTGTAGAGATTTTTCACTTCCTTGGTTACACTGATTCCTAGGTATTTTATATTTTTTATAGCTATTGTAAACAGGATTCCTTTCTTGATTTATTTTTCAGATTGTTCGCTGTTGGCATATATAAATACTACCAATTTTATATTAATATATTAATTTTGTATCCTGCAACTTTACTGAATTCATTTATCAATTTTAACAGTTTTTTGGTGGAATGTTTAGCTTTTTCTAAGTACAAGATTATGCCATCAGTGAACAAGACTAATTTGACTCCATCTTTTCCAATTTACATGCCTTTTATTTCTTTCTCTTGCCTAATTGCTCTGACCAAGACCTCCAGTATTATGTTGAATAATAGTGGTGAAAATAGCCATCCTTGTCTTATTTCAGTTCTTACAGGAAAGGCCTTCAAATTTTCCCCTTTCAGTATTATGTTAGCTGTGGCTTTGTCATATATGGCCTTTATTAGTTTGAGGTATGTTCCTTGATTACCCATTTTTATAAGGGTTTTTATCATAAAGGGACATTGAATTTTATCAAATGCTTTTTCAACATCTGTTGAAATATAATCATATGGTTTTTGTTCTTGATTCTGTGAATGGATGTATTATGCTTGTTTGTTTGTTTGTTTGCATGTGTTGCATGTGTATGTTTATTTGCACTGTCCCATCTTTGCATCACTGGGATGAATCCCATTTGGTCATGATGAATGATCTTTTTAATGTGTTGTTGAATTTCTCTTGCTAGTATTTTGTTGAGGATTTTTGCATCTATATTCATTAGTAATATAGGCCTGAAGTTTGTTGTTGTTGTTGTTGTTGTGTCCTTGTGTAGTGTTGGTATCAGAGTAATGAGCCTGGAAGTACTTCCTTCTCACCATTTTTTTTTTTTTTTTTTTGAAGAGTTTGAGTAAGACTGGTATTTATTCTTAAATGTTTGGTAGAATTCCGCAATGATTCAATCAGTTCCTGGGGCTTTTCTTTGATGGAATATCTCTCTTTTTGGCTCTAATCTTCCTAACAGGGGAAATTTTAACCTAGGAACATGATGCTTTCTATTGCTACTTTGTTCAAAGCCTAACAGTTTAATGTCAGCAGTGGTAATGATGACAACAGCAGCCGACCTGACTGAGCACCCTCACATGTGACAAGACATCATGCTAAGGGATTTACATCTCTTAGTTCTTCAAACCCTGACAACTGCCTTATTTTCTTATCTCACACATGATGAACTGAGACTCAGGAGATTCAACAACTTGAGGTTAACAACGTGCCTAAGGTCACATCATAATTCTGGTAGGATGCATCTTCCTATCTCTTCTAAGTGGGCCATTTTAAGGCCCACCTGGGCAGAGCCCCTCAACTGGCATAACTTAATAATACTTGATTTCAGATAACTTATTAAAATCATTTCACCAAGTAGAGCAAATAACTGTGGTCAATGGTGATGGCAGTGGAAGCTTTTCCAGTAACCATGAGCTACTCTTTGCAAATGATCACTCTGGCGGATAATCCCATTAGTTCTCTTCTACCACCTCCTCAGAAATACTCTCAGTTCTCAGCACACAGGCACCTGGGCTGTGGCTTTTCCAGAAATGAAGAGATGGGGGTGGGGGCAGGGAAAATAACACTTGATTATCTAAAATATCTCTATTTCTTAATTTTTAATTTATTTGGTGACAGTAATACAGAACGCTGGAATAATGCCAAGCAGCCATGTGTCATACGATGAATAACTTGTCCTGTTGTGTGCTGTGTGCTGTATTAAAAAGACTTTTTGAATGACTACATTGTGGACACATTGAGTGCTCTGATCCAGAAGACTCCATGGTGCCTTCAGACAAGAGCCCTGGGCACCTCTGCAGCAACATATCCCCCACTTCTCACTGTCTCCAGAGGTTTTCCTGAAATCCTGCCTTAGGTATCAAGGAGGCCATTGTCATGGCCTGCTTCAGCGCAGACCTTATTATTTCCTTATTGGAACTGTTAAAAAATCTTGGGATGGTTCTTTTCTCAAGAATCTTCCTTTGACACTTGCTAGTTTGTCCTAGAGCCTAGGAACATTCCCAGCTTTCTGCTCCTCTCTCTCCTTTTGCTGTCTAGGCTTTGCATCCCCTGTGCTGGCTCCTGGCTCCGAGCCCTGCCTGGTGGGCTGAGCTGGCACCATCATCCCCTGGAGTCGGCTCAGGGCCAACAAATTTCTGACACAAGGAGATTAATTAGGTCCAGGGAAGCGAGAAGCAGGTGCTGTGAGTGATGTGGCGATCGGCTGTGCTTTCTCTATGATAGAATGCAAATGATCACACACACTCAAATTCCCGGCATCATCATGACGATCAGGACTGATCAGACCATGGCCACAGGGATTTTAACTCCAGTGATGATGGGCAGTGAGGTCAGCTACATCTCAAATCAAGAAAGACAGACAAGTTGGTAAACCAGCTTCTGTGAATCAGAACCATTGACCACATGTAATTCCAGGGAGCAGAGCCAAGGCTGCAGCCTGAGGGCATGTCTGTCACTAAGGCTGGTGAGATGCTGAGTCATTTAGTTTCCAGCAATTAGGCATCTTCTGCTCAAGCAAAAAGTAGCCAGATGACTATCTGGTGAGGTAAGCTGTAGTAATAACATGAACAATCATAATTGATTTGCATTGTGATGCCTACATCTAAAAGTACCTCGATTTATTTCTTTATGTTGTTATGCATGTATTCACTCATTCATTCAATGGACATCTTTTTGAACTCAAAAGATGAGGGAACTACTGTGCTGGGTTTTAATGGCCCTTGCCATCAAGGAACTCAGGGTCTCTTGGGGAATGATACAAACACAAGACCCACAGCATCCAGTTAAAATGCCATGTTTTCTGTTACACCAGGCACCATGGAAACACCGTGGGAAGGCTGGAGAACTCTGTTTCTGGACATGTTCATTCAGGCCCATCCTCGTCTCCACCTCACTTACTCTCTTCCCTTCTCGCAGGGCTGAATGCCCTCATTTTACCCAACACCAGGAATCCCCAAGGAACCCCAGAAAATTGCAAGACCCTGGTCTCCTTTCTTGTAGCTAGGGTCAGGCACATGCACATCACCTGCAGGGGAGGAAGTGGGGTGTAGGGAGGCAGACTGGGTTGCAAATAGCCTCTCAACATCCCAGCCTCTCTGCAGGAGAGATGCTGCCTGTGGCCACTCCAGAGTTGGTGAACCTCACTCATGTCTCCAGGAGAGATAAATGACTTTAACAAAACCCAGCAATATTAGCAAAGCCTGTGGCTAGAACATTTCAGTGAGTAATTTTAATGCCCAGGTGTGTGACATGGCGCAGAAAAACATCTTTGACGATGGATTAACAACACATTTTACCATCCCCTGAAAGATTTTACCCTGAATACACACAACTCTAAGAGATAGTGTGGGCTCCCTATCATTAGATTGTTATGAAGAACACTTTAGGAAGTCTCTCCCAGGTGTCAGGGCTCCTCTGGGAAAAGGTTCAAAGGGTGAGGGGCCAGTCCTCTGGGCACATGCATTCCTGGTGCAGGCCACCAGAATTGTGCCGGTAGTGGCTAAGCATGTTAGCAAGGCATGGTGCACGCCAGAGTGCAGGCCCAGGCAGCCAGCCTGTGCTCTTCATTCTGGGACAGTGCTGTCCTGGACTGTCCTTTATGACCATCCCCAGCCACGGTTCTGCAGTGGGGCATGGTTGTGTGCTGGTGGCAGCAAGGACATGCCCTGACCTCCTGCTCCCTCTCTTGTTCTCCTTTTGTTTTAATGTTTTCCTCAGATTATAGAATTACCACATGCCAACTGTTATGAGCTGAATTGGGCCTCCCCACTCCCAAATCCATGTGTTAAAGCCTTAACCCCCAGCACCTCAGAATGTGACTGTATTTGGAGATAGGGTCTTTAAGGAAGTAAATAAGTTAAATGAGGTCATTAGGGTGGGCCCTCATCCAATTTGACTGTGTCCTTCTAAGAAGATGGGGACAGAGACACACAGGGGGAAGACCACGTGAAGACACAGGGCATCTGCAAGCCAAGGAGAGAGAGAGACCTCAGGACTCTGCCAGCACCTTGAGCTCAGACTTCTAGCCTCCACAACTGTGAGAGAATAAATTTTCATTGTTTCAGCTCCTAGTCTGTGGTATTTTGTTATGGTAGCCCTAGCAAACAAATACACCTTCCACAGAAAATTGAGGAGATATAGACAAATTTAGATGGTGAAAGTAATGATGTTTTTTCTAAATCTCTCTACCCAGAGAAAATTTCAGTTATTATATTTCAGTCATTTTTCTTACAGTTTAAAAATCCATATTATATAGAGAGACAAACTGAGAGTGGTGATAGCTAGAGATTATATTCTGTATTCAACTTGCCTTCTGAATTGACATCGCATGAACGAGTACCGCCTTATGTCAATAGGGTCACGCCATAATTTAATCATTGGTAATATTTGGGGTCATGCTTTATTCTAGACAAACAGACCCACACATCCTACTTTTTAATTATATTATCCATACTGTTCTTTATCCAGATTTTCTTATTTAGTACCCAATATGGAATATATTTCTATGTTCATAAACATGGATTTGTGTCATATGTAAATTTTTGGATAATATTTTATAGAACAGGGTTATGAGTTTTCTTCAATCCTATATTGACAGTCATTTAAAATTTTTCCTTTCTTTTTTTTTTTTTGTTAAAAATGAAAGCACTGTGAGGACTGCCTGATCACATAGCTATGCACTCTGAAATTCTTTCTTTTTTTTTTTTTTTTTGAGACGGAGTCTCGCGCTGTGTCACCCAGGCTGAAGTAGTGGTGCGATCTCAGCTCACTGCAAGCTCCGCCTCCCAGGTTCACGCCATTCTCCTGCCTCAGCCTCCGAGTAGCTGGGACTACAGGCGCCCGCCACCACGCCCGGCTAGTTTTTTGTATTTTTAGTAGAGACGGGGTTTCACCATGTTAGCCAGGATGGTCTCGATCTCCTGACCTCGTGATCCACCCGCCTCGACCTCCCAAAGTGCTGGGATTACAGGCTTGAGCCACCGCGCCGCTGCAGTTCCTACGGTGGAGTTGAGGGAGTGTGCGCTTCCAATTCCTGCCTGTTGTCCTGGAGGTCGGCCACGACTCTATCCCCAACAGCAGTTTATGGGCAAGAATGTCCAAAATCTTTTTGCACATTGAACATTCTTCTTAATCTAGGCTGGTTTGGGGCTATAAATTATATCTCACTGTGGCTTTTACAAATTTATTGGTCATTTGCATTTCATTTTATTTGAGACTGTTTGTATTCTCTCTTTGCTTCTAAAAGTTGGTGTGTTTGCCTTTTCCTAAGAGTTTTTATAAGACCTTTTTAGGTAATAGCAATTTTAATTCTTTTATATGTATTTGGCAATTCCCTTCCTGCTCGCCATTCCCCCCCGTTTTCCATATCTCTTAATTTTGTGCTTGGCAGGTTTTTGTTTTATTTCAGAGCACATTTTAAGTTTTTATGTATTAATATCTATTAGTCTTCTTCTTATATTATTTCAGATTTTGGTTGCCTGCTTAGAAAGCACTTTCACACCGAGATATTCATACAATTTTCACTAAATGTTTTCTTTTACTGCCCTTATGATTTCTTTTTTTAAATATTAAAATATTTAGCCCATCTGGAATTCATTTTGGTGTGAGGTATGAGGTACGAATGTAACACTATTTTCCCCTAAGATGGTTAGTAGGTTGTCACAATGCATTCCCCACTAATCTGTCCTTTTCCTGGGGATGTAAGGAGACACCTTTACATGTGTATGTGCTCCTGTGTGCCCCACACAGCTGAAGGCATCCTGGTATTGTAAGAGTGCAAAACCTGCCGGAGAAGCCTCTCAGTGCCTCTCCTCTGTTATCAGCATTTGTATTGCTAATTCAGTCATTCTTCCAGACGACTTTTAGAATGCATGCTGTTGGGATGTTAACTGACACTTTGCAGTATTTATGGATTACTTTGCAGAGAATTAGAATAGTCTTGTTATCTAAATACAGAAAACATTTTATTTCTTCCTTTCCAGTATTTATATAATTAACATATCTCTCTTTCCTCCTTGGAGTTGCTAGAATGTGGCTGCACGGCAACGCTGAGACATGACACTGAGTGAGAGTGGACTTCCTCATTTTATTCCTACCCTTACCGTGGATCTCTCCTGTGCTTCAGCACTCAGTATAATGCTGGCTGAGCTCTTCTGACAAATACCCTCCATGATGTGAGGAAAACACAGTTAGGAGCAGTCGTTGAATTGTGTGATCTGCCATTGAAGTAATTAACGACATAATTACTTGGATTTTCTCCTTTAACAAATTATTGTTATAAATTATATTAATGTATGACATGCTAATAAATTATTTCCATATTCCTAGGAATACAGCTGGGTAGTTCATGGGATATTATTCTTTGAATTTATTCCTGGATTTAATGTAAAAATATTTTATGAGGAAGTGTTATATCTACATTCATAAGTGCAATTGTTCTATAGATACTTTTCATTGTTATCTTTGTTGAGTTTGGGCTTAAATGTGATGCTAGTCTAAACAATTTCTAAACTTTCTATGCTTTGGGAACTTTAAAATAGTATCATACTGAACTATTTCCATCAAAGTCTGATAAAAATCACCTATGACCTGCATTACTTATAAGGGATCTGAAGGAAGGTGGGAAGAAAGTAATTTGCATTTGAAAAAAGCTTTCCCTCTCTGGGACTGGAGTCCTTTGACCAAAAAAAAGTAGTTTTACAGTTCTATGTGGTTAAAATTTATAATCCTCTTGTCATTATTTACTACTTGTACTGAGAGAAAAAGGCTTGCAGAATTTCTACCTTATTTAGAATAGACTTTGTTAGGCCTAATTCATTATCACTATTTATAAATACTGAGTTAATATAATTTTACAAGAATGAGCTTTGTGCCTTTGTGGCTTACAATGTTTTCTATGTAGGTAGTATACCAAGTTTGTTAATTATATTATTCACACCTTGTATGTCCTTTTTTATCTCGTTAATCCACAAAATCCTGTACAATGTGTTAGAACTTTGCAGTAGCAAACAATTTTATCAGATTTTTATGTTTTATATTTTCACATTATTTCCTCTGAGTATTTGAAATGCAAACGTTCATGACTTCAATGTCTTCAATGTGGACTGTCTATTTTACTAATAATATGATCATTTTTGCCTCATTGGCTATTTTTTAGGCTTTCTTTCTCTATTTAATGCGAATGTTCCCTCCCTTGCTTTGTCTCTATCTGAATTTATCTGCTAGATCCTTGCCTGCCTCCTCAGTGTCACAGTACCAACCTCCCTGCTTCATTTTACTTTAGATGGATCAGGTTTTGCTGTTTGAAGCATTCTACGTACTTAGCCTTTGGATAGGGAAGTTAAGCCCCACTTATTTTTGGATGTATTCTGATAACCAATACATTCGGTAATAGTCTTATTTTATCTTTTACGTTTATTACATTTCCAGTATTTCAGATTTTATCTTCCTTTCTTTCAGTGGGTTGATCAGTAATATTTTCCCCTTTTGTTTGTTAAGCGTTTGGCAAGTTATTTATCCAATTTCTATTGAATATATTTGGATATATTTCCAAATGTATTGGATATTGGATGTTGGATATATTTGGAAATATTTGGATACTGGATAAAGGATATATTTTCCAGTGATTGCTTTTCAGTTTTACAAACCTAAATACAACACACAAAAAAATCTTAAACTTATATTTTGCTATAATTATAAAAAATGAAGTGGTTCCCATGAAACACAGTTTTGGAAGAGAAAGATCTTGTACTTCCCTCCCTCCTCCTACCTTCTCATATCAGATGGGGATACTCCACAGCTGGAGAGGTGGCCAGGAAGAAGTTTGGATTCACCCTTTTCTGGAGGAAATGAGTTCAGTGTGACTTTGTCTATGCCACAGAGATCCTATTCGGGGAAAGAAAATGATGAGTGAAGCACATGACAATAGAAACGACTATTATGTGGGAGGAGAGGAGGTGAACACCTTGGAATACTGTGTTTCTTTTATAACTATTTTGTTCTTCTTTTAATTGGCCCAGGTTTGAACTGTGCTGTTTATGATAGCTATTTGTTTTCATAAGCATGTGGAACGCGCATGTGAAAACGTGTTTGTGGTGTCGATGGTACAAGCTGGGTGTAGGAATATGTACTTTGTGGTGTGTATGTGGCTTGTGTCTATGTACGTGGTGTGTGTATGCAGTGTGTGTGGATGTGTGGTATGTTTGTGGTATATGTGTCTATGTGCACAGTGTGTGTGTTTGTGTGATTTGGATGCTGTTTCCTGTGGTGTGTGGATGGTATAACATGCAGTAGCATACATGGTGTGGCATGATGTGTGGCATGTGTAGGTGCATTTGTGGATGATGTGGTATGTTTAGCATGTGTGACTATGGTGTGGTGTGTCTTGTGTATATCATATGTGATGTGGGTGGGATGGTGTGGCGTGTGTGTATGCATGTGTGGCATGTGTGTATGCATGTGTGCTGTGTGCATATGAATGTGTGGTGCATGTCTATGCATGTGGGACATGTGTGTATGTAGTGTGTGGCACGTGTGTGTAATGTGTATGCATGTGTGGCATGTGTGTTCTGGTCAGGAGTCTGGCTCTGGAAGGTGACAGAAGGACAATAAGATGCATTTTCACTCCAGGCCGGCAGGTCCTGGTGGGACTGGGCTGCGAGGACTCAGATGACCCAGCCTTGCCTTGCTCCCAGGCCCCACAGAGGCATCCTTTCAGAAATGGCAAGCGCCGCCCCTCAGGGTGTGGAGTGTACTGAGTGTACTGAGTGTGCTGAGGCGGGGGTATTATGATGCATTGTCCAGGAACTGATTACAGCCTTTCTGAAAATATCAGAACAAACCAAAGTACTTTTTTTCCTCTCAGTCAACAACAATCAACACAGAAGACTTCTGTGACCATATGTGTAGGTTTTCTCCCCACCACAAGCAAACAGGCACTTCTACATCAGACGATTCTGACATCAACACCTTCTACCTGGAGTTGGCCTCACACCCCATAAGCCCAAGCCTCATATTCCAAGCTTGCCCTCCACTTTCAATGCCAATGGCAAGGTGATCTTACCTGTGCTTCTGACCCACTGGTGTTCCCACCAATCAGTGTTCCCAGGACGTCTCCTTAGACTTGATTAATTTGCTAGAGCAGCTCACAGAGCTCAGGGAAAGGCCTACTTACATTTACTATAAAGAATGTTACAGAGGAGACAGACACAGAGATGCCTGGGGCAAGACATTGAGGAAGGGTGAGAAGCTTCCATGCCCTCCTGGGGCTGTCAAACTAAAACGAAGAAGCTGAAAGTTTTGCTCCAAACGCCATTGTTTATCCATTTTTGACCACCTGATCTGTTCCATTAGCTTCAAAAGACGCCTTTTCATTTCTTTTGTTTTGCCTTTGATGACCTTCTGCCTGACACAAGCAGTCTTCTAGAATATAGGCCTGTGCTTGGCTTTTCTACACAAACATGAGAAACCTTCAATTACTGGGGGACACTCATCTCCTCCTTCCAACTAGAGAGCGAGGTGTGTCCCCAGGATAGTGAGACCTTGAGCTCCTCTCGGTCTTGCTTGGGACTTGGTCCAGGAGGTTATGGGAAGAAACTGGTTTAGAAGCTGACCTCATGGGTTCGCTATTCTTATGTAACACTTAGGAAGAGCAGAGACCCAGGCGGTTCAGTCCCAGAGCAATGTTGTGGTCAACAGAACACAGTTCAGCTACCGAGAGTTATTTCAAAATAATTCAAGCTCTTTGTTTATATTTCTTGAAAAAGGAAAGAAAGAAAGAGAGAGAGAGAAAGACAGAAAAAGGAAGGGGTGGCCGAGCTGGAAACTCGGCTTTAAGTCTCCTTTTAGGGGACCCTCAGGTGGGCGCCTGCTTGGAAACCTCTCCACCCCTCCAAACACTCCTTTCCTCCCTGAGTGTTCATTTGTTGATCCAGATTCTGAATAAATGAAGTCGCACAGAATCCATCTGGCAAAAATGGAAACTGCCTGGAGGCCAGGACTGAGGGGAGGCCCGGAGCAGAGCGAGTGTGCGACCCTGCAGTGAGCAGGGAGGGCAGGCTGGGGACGTTCGCCACCTTGAGTGCCTCTGCTCCCCGCAGCCCTGAGACTCCAGGCTCCCCTGTTCCTCCCTCCCAGAGACCCTACCCGTCCTCCCCGCGGGGCTCCCTCGAAGCTCGGGGAAGCGGCAGGCTGCATCCTCGGGATCTTTCTCAGCAGCCACAGCAGCCACAGCAGCCATCCCAGCACCTCCTCCAGGAGCCCCGCCACCTCCTGCCACCCGGGCTTTCCCCACAGCGCAGCGTCCCCTCGTCCCCTCAGGGCTAGAACAGAGGTACCCGCAGACAGTGCAAAAGGGAAGTCCCTGTTGCCTTCCCATGCAAACTGTAGGGCGGTTAGAGCTGCTGGGGGAGGAAAGCAAAGAAGAAGAAATAAAGTTAAGAGTGATATGGGTACAAAGAAACAAACACGGAGCTTCCGTGGGCCTGCAAAGGAGCCCCAGGAGAAGTACGCTGGGCCTGGGTCATCTCCTGCCTTCAGGGGGCTCCAACCTTCCCTAGGCCCCCCTCCCCCATCCACCTCCCACCCGCGGCCCACCTGAGGCCCCCTTCCCCGCCCTCCCTTCTCGCCTTCCCATACCCCTTCCCACACGCAGCCCTCCCGAAGCCCCCTTCACCAGCTCCCCATCTCCACTCCTCTCCTCCCCAACTCCGCTCCCCGCCCCCTCCATCCCGCCTCCCACCCGCGGCCCTCCCGACGCTCCCCTCACCTCCCCACTCCCGAGGCCCTCCCGAGGTCCCCGGGCTCACCACTGGTAACTTGGATACTTTCCACTGATGATATTGGTAACCCTAATTTCCAGTAAAAAACCTAAAAAGTAAATTTTGAACTGTCTTATACCAGTACTTGTAGATGAAAACTATTTCATAACTTTTCCTTATATATAGATTAAATATATTTAGTTTTTCTATATCATATAAATGACTCATGAATTTTATAATTACCTATCAATTTAACATAATATGACTTTAATATTAAGTTTCTGAAAAAGATTTTTGAAACTGTGAAAATTTTGTTTACAAACTTTTATTCTGTTTATATTTATTTAATGTATTCATTCTTAACAATTATGCTTGAATAGTTCATTAAACAAAGTCAGGCATCATCTCAAGTTATTTCTTTGTTAATCACTTCTGTACCCACAATGTTAGGCAGTTACCATGTAAAAAAGAGCTCTAAAGTTAAACACATGTTTATTTTGCTGATCAGAAGACACAGCTGTTTTCATTAAACCAATAAAGTTAAACTAGTTATTTACTAATGTTTTCCAAGTCATGTGAACTAAAGGCATTTGAATTAATTTCTATTTTTCTGCTAAAATATTTTATTTAAGCAGTTTCTTTTTCCTTAAGTCAATGAAATAGATATTTTATATATTTTGGTAGTGAAATATCACATAAACAAGACACATATAAACATGAAGACATTCAGACACATGGATAAAAACCAGCTGTATAGCTTTATATAGTTTTTTATTTGCCAGTTTTTAAATAATTTTCTTCCCCCTTTAAACTATTAACTCTTGATTACCTGTTCTATTGCTCTAGACTGTTGTTAGTTAAGCAACCCTAAATTTACACCTTCAAAGGGATGACAGGTGAAAGTTTACATCTCCAAGGCATAGAACTTAGATCTAAACACCATTATTTGCTGAAACAAAAAGGACATGAATAAAGGCCCACTCAAAACAAGATTGTCAGGAAAAGTATCCTAAACAAAGGTACGATTTGGTGTATAAACGTTAAACCAATATCTTTCTTATTGTAAAAGTTTCTAGTGGCTCCTGTGCAGGGAGGTGCCCTTATAAATGGAGATTACCTTAAAGATATAAATTTCTTCTGTACAGTGTCAAACTAGTCAGCTAAATGCCAGCGATCTACCTAGTTAGATAGGGGGGATCTTTCAACTTAGTGTATTTCTTGATTAGGTTACTGCCTCAGAGTGGATCCCTTTAATGAATAGGGCAAAGAAAGTATTTGCAGTTTCCCTGGCCTAATATTTGAAATGTAAAAAGCAGCACAACTGGAAGGCAGTGCATCTAGATGGTTAAAAATCAAAGACCCCACTGCTATATGGAGCTGTAGGACTCCCAAAAATGGGAAGCACCACAGGACCAGGCTGTGCAATGTTTCTGCAGCACGCCTTGCTACAGAGATTCCCCTGAGCCTGGTGGGTGATCTAGTGCCAAGCAGGCCTCTCTACAGCAGCCTGTTCTCCACAGGAATCTTACTGCTTGGTGGGGAGTGTTCTCACAGCCTCCAAGTGTTCAAATCTGCCTTTTAATCTGAGCACACAAAGAAACAAGTTGTCCCCTGGAGGAGCAAATATTCACTACAACCACTGTCAGCTACTTCCAAAACTGCAGCTTTGTCCAGTGACTTGTCAGCCATTGCACACACAAAAAGTCAAGTTCTCTCTTACAGTACAAAGTAATTCCTGGGACCCCCAAAGCCAAAGAGATCAGGTAAGTTATTGCAAAAGACAGAAGAGCTTTAGAACTGATGGGACCTGCCCACAATTCTTTGTACTCCACAAGAAAAACAGAAAACTCTCAAAAGGGGGACTGCCTTTTTCTGTATTTTTCTTTTTTTTTTTTGAGACGGAGTCTTGCTCTGCCGCCCAGGCTGGAGTACAGTGGCCGGATCTCAGCTCACTGCAAGCTCCGCCTCCCGGGTTCACGCCATTCTCCTGCCTCA
>NW_012101998.1:1113406-1117977 GCF_000951045.1 Mandrillus leucophaeus | reverse complement strand
CAGGATGGTCTCGATCTCCTGACCTCGTGATCCGCCCATCTCGGCCTCCCAAAGTGCTGGGATTACAGGCTTGAGCCACCGCGCCCGGCCTTTCTGTATTTTTCAAGTGGCCTCACAGTCATTTGAAGTCTCCCTTAGATTTCTTCACGTGGTATTAAAAACGGCAAAAAGATAGAGAACCAGAAGTGGAAGGAAATCGGACAATAAGTCTTAGAGGAGCCAAGTTGGGGAGTCTTCTTTTTTAAAAAAGACTAAGTTTTTACATTTTTCTCAGCAAGAATTATGCCAGCAAGATAGAAACAGATAGACCAAACATTCTTAAACAGGAGTTTTAGTTAACTGAAAAAATTCCCACAAACAAGATCTAAAAAAGGAAAAGATAGAAAATTGTTTTTGTTATTTTTACTCAAAAACATTATACCTGAAATATCAGCTTTTATTTAAGCTGACTTCTGACCATAGAGTTCTACATGAAATGTTATCAAATCTCTTATCATTAGAGTTCAGCCACAATGAACTTAAAGTAGGCCTCCCATTTAGTTTGTCTGGTATCAAAGCCAGCTTTTTTCTCCAATTGTGCATGCAAATGAATTATTTTAAACATTTCAAAGGATCCCCATTTTGGTTCCCACTGCTTAAAAACATCCTGGGTTGGGTGGGTCCACTTTCCTAGGTATTTATAAGATGAAGTCCCATAAATGTTATATACGAATTCAGCTGGTGTTTTAACAGGATTTGATCACGAAAGAAAAACCAAGCCCCAATCTCAAACAATAGAAAACCTTTGCAATCTTAAAAAGCATGCTATGTCAAATGAGACTACTGGTCCACATTGCCAATCCCATGACCTGAATTCTCAACCCAGAGACAAAGGTAGAAAAACCCAAACCTTCTATCCTAAGGTAGACGTGAAAAAAGTCAGTTCTCTGCAGAGTTCTTTATTGGAACCTCCTGTACAAAGACAGACGGAAGCCCTCAGTCTTAAAGGAAAAAGAGATTCTGAAAACTGATCCAAATAACATCTAGACTGTCAACAAAAGAGTAGAAGGTTCAAATTCAAGAGAACTCACAAGTTCAATAGAACTCACCTGAAATACCTGTTGGAACTTCTGAAGGCAGAGAGAATGCAATGGGTTCCTGCTGGTGCCAAACAGGGCTTTCAGAGACAAACACTGGAGGGTTGTGGGGAGTAACTCTGGATCCTGCCAACTACACCACATATGTCAGCCTAGAATGAAGAAGGTGAGGTCAAATTAATATAAGCAGAGAATTTTCGGTGGGGGTTAAGCTTCAGAATTGCAATCAGGATCATAAATTCAGGTTGCCCTGAATGTACACTCTGATTAGCAGCACTTGCAAGTGAATTTCTAAGGAAAAAAAAAGTTCCTGAGTCTTTTACCAGTAATTTACATTAAAATCATGTAAGATTTGATTAGCTATACATTGTTTATTTGTATCACAAAATGACTTTAAACCATTGTCATCCAGTATAAGTGGGGCGTGACTGAAGTCTCACACTCTGACTCTCTGGGCCTGATGGATTTTGCATCCCTCACATACCTCAGACTGCCCTGAGCTACTTTTCTCCTCTTGGAGCACACCATCTTTCAGGAACCTCCACAGGTTTGGATATTTGGAAGCTCTGCGAATCCGGCCCTTTGCGTTGTTGTGGAAGCTTTATTATGTAGGCATGTTTGATTAGGTCATTGGCCATTGGTGATCAATTTAACTTCAGCCCTTCTCCCATCCCTGGAGGTTGGGGGATGGAGGTGAAATTCCCAACCCTCAAATCATGGCTGGATATTTCTGCTGACCAGCCTCCCATCCTGAAGCTACCTGGGGGCTGCCAGATATCAGCCTACTCATTCGCATAAAAAGACACTCAACATTTTGGAAGATTCCAAGGCCTTTAGGAGTTGTATGCCAGGAAAAGGGGAAAACAATAAAATGGTTGCTTAACTATTGGTTACTTTCTGAGAAATATTTTCTTAGGTGTAGGTAATTTCATTGTTGTTTGAATATCATAGAGTGTACTTACACAAACCTAGATGACAATAGACTACCACACACCTACACTATGTGTTACGGCCTATTGCTCCTAGGCTACAAACCAGCGCAGCATCCTACTGTACTGAATACTGTAGGCGATAGTAACACAGTGATATTTGTGTATCTATACATAGAAAGGGTACAGTAAAAATATTGTATAAAAGATTGAAAATGTACACCTGTATAGGGCAATAATCCTATGGACCACTGTTTCATATGCAGTCCATAATTGACTGAAACACCCCAGGCAGTACATGGCTTTATATTTTTCACAATATCACAGTGCTACATCCAGATCTTGTCAGTTCAGGATAAACTCATTTATTTCCTAATGATAGTGGAATTTCTTCCTGTCAATTGTTGCCAAGATGACAGATGCAAAACACAAAGGGTGGCCTCAGGGGATAGGACTAGGGAATGATTGTGTGGGGGTGGAGATGCAGTGCAGGAGGGAGGTGCCCAAGGACTTGCATTCTCCCTGGGTGATAGGAGGGCAGAAAGTGACCAGGAGTCCGCAGGCGTGCCCCAGCTGAGGCTCAGGTGAAAGGATTTCCCTGGAGATGCTCAGTCGTCAATGTTGCTTGGCTTGTTTGTTTATTCTATGCTGTGCTTCTTGCTCAAGAACTTCAAGCTTTCAGGAATCTGGTCTTAGCAGGTTGAGGGGCACTGGAGACAGACCAGCATGTCCATTTTGGGGACACAGTATAAGGGAAGGAGACCCCTGGATGCCCTCCAGGATCAGCTCCAGGGGTGCTACACTCTTTCAAGGGGCACAGAAGAAGATGCTGCTGGCCTGCACCTCTGTTGCTGGTGGCCTGCACCTCTGTTGCTGGTGCAGTAGGGGAGCTGCAGCATGCCTGAGATGGACTGGGAGCTGGTGCATGCAGCCCCACCTCGTGGAGCACCTTCAGAGGGCCGGGCTTAGCCCTGCTCCTGGAAACAAACAAAGCAGCTCTCCCAGACCTGTCCTGCTGTCTCTGACGTTTCCTCTCCCAATTTCCATCATTTAAAAAAGCAATCCTGAATATAAATACATGAATATACCATTTTGGGACATATTAATTTTCAACTATTCTAAATTACACATAAAGTAAAAGTTCCCTTAGCTACCACTGTCCCCAGTTCTACTTCTAATTGTAGCCATATCTTCAAAAGTTATCAGTTTGATGTCTGACGTCTTATATACACTTTTACATGTAAAAATTAGTAGTTAACATATTTAACATATTAACATAACATATTATGTTAAACACCTTAACATATTTAGCATTGTATCACACATTGTCATCAAATTCCTTTTTTCACCTATACCATAGACGTATTCCCAGATCAGAACATAGAGAGGTACCTAATCATCCTAAATGGCTGCACTGCAGGGCAAATATACCCCAATTCCATGTGATTCTTTCTCTGTTGGTGAACTACCAAATGTTGCAAATGTTGGTGAACATTTGGAGCGCTTCCTTTTTATTCTATCTTAAATGATACTTCATGCATGTCTCTTTGAGCAGGTATGTAGTGTTTCTCTAAAATGGCCACGTAGAATTTAAAATGTCAGGATAAGAAATGTACATCTACAATTTAACTGATAATGCCAAATTTATCTTCAAAAGGTCTTGCCAATTGATACTCTCACCAGTTGTATCCTTGCCACTGCCAACTGCCTTTTAATTTCTGTAAGTCTAACGGGCAGAACAGCAGTCTGCCCTAGCTATTATAATTTGCATTTTCTTGGTTTGCAGGGAGGCGGTGTCTTTTCTTGTTTGTTGTCAATCTGGATTCCCTTTTCTATGAATGCTCTACTCTCATCTCTTGTCCAGTTCGCAATTATTTGCTTTTTTATTGCTTCTGTCATAGAATAATTTACAATTTTGATGTCATCAAACTGACCAAATATTTCTTTAAAGCTGAGCATTCAGCGGACTCTTTTAATCTAAGAGATCTTCTTTTTTTCTTTGTTTTAAGAGACACTGCGTTATCACTGTCAAGGCAGCTTTGCAGAGAGCACTACCATCAAAGCTGCCGGGAAGTCAGACCTCCACAGGAGCCTGGGAGGGCCAGCAGCATGGGGAGGGCCATGGGTAAAGAAAGAAGGCTTGAAGGTGGCCACACAAGGCCAGGGCTCCCCACAGGATGGCGGGAGGTGTGGCACTGAGAACAGACAAGGCCCAGTGGGAAGACATGGCAGACTTCCCACCTGCCTATAGTCCTGAGAAGCGACATGGCTGACTTAGGGAGTTTATTTTAGTTTGCTGTTGGGTGTCAGCTCCTCTAAGACACAAGCTGGTGCTGGCAAAGTAAAAGAAAGCTGGGCTTACTTGAAAAGTGACTTGATTATATCAACATGTCTAACGTCTTTTGTCTGCTTCTCCTTTGTCTGAGAGATGGGGGAAAGCTGGGAACAAAGCCAGTCTGTGTCACCTGCATTTGAGCAGCATGTGAGGCCTGCAGACATTTCTCCTGTCAACTGGCCATTGGGTGGCAGGTGCGTTCCCCACATTGCAGTGTGGCATAGATGGGGG
>NW_012101998.1:1096662-1113146 GCF_000951045.1 Mandrillus leucophaeus | reverse complement strand
GTCTTGGCCTCCCAGAGTGCTGGGATTACAGGATTGAGCCACCATGCCCGGCCTCTCCCTTGTTTTCGACACACACATATTACACCTGCAAGGACTCACACTGCAAATATAGGTGAAGAAGAGGTGGGAAAGATTTAAGATGTGTGATTTACATGTGGAAATGTATTTGCATTTTATAATACATCTGTATCTTTACATTTCATGTTATATAGAGCACGCATAGCATGTGTGTGTGTATCTATATGTCACAACACATACAGTAAATTGTGGAATCCAGGCGAAGATTCATTTCTGTTTGACTCCAAAGACTCTCCTATCTCCATGGTTTTCAATAGAGTGAAATCCTTAAGAATGCAGACCCAGCCACTTACTGGCTGAAAGACCTCACTTTTGTTCTTGTCTCCCAGTTTCCTCATCTGTCAAGTTGGCAAAATAGGATAGTCATATATTGTGAGGTGTAACTTTGTAATGCATACCAAGAGTTTAGGGCCAGGTGCGTAGTCAGACTATTAATTTAGTGATTGTTACTATTTTCCTCTCTGAGGTCCTCAGAAGATGAACTCAAATGTCCTCAGCTTCCAGCTTGTCTTCCAGGACTCTCAGAGCCTCAGGTTGGGTGGGACCTGCGCGCACCAGCAGGCCTCGGCTCCACCTCCCTCTGGCTGGGCTGTGTCCTCAGCGCAGGGCTCTGTCTTTGGGCAGCACGCGGGCTTGGTGCTGATCTACCTGAGTTTCTGGACTGAGTTGCAGAATTGTTAGGGGAGGGTGGGCTCCTCTCTGGCGGAAAGACCAGAGGGTGATGGAAGAAGGAACTGAGAGAGAGGGGAACAGAGCATAGGTGGTCCTCACACCCCGAGGCAGGAGGCTACCGAATGGCGTGGGCTGTGCGTTGCTTGACCCTGCCTGAAATTCCAGCCTCACGTCTTCACTGACCATTCCATCCACAGGCCTGCTGTGGGCAGAGGACCCAGAGCACCTCCCCGCCCTCTACCCACCCCAGTCGCCTAGAAAGGCAGGCATGGGCCCCCAGCACCCTTGTCCTCAGGGGTTCCTTGCGGCTGACAAAACAGGCTGTTCTGGAGCCAAGTGTCCTTTCTGAGAGGCCTCTGCCAGGTGGGGAGGAAGAAGGGCCATTGGAACCATAGAGGAGTGAGCTACAGCAGAGTCAGCTCTGACTCCTGCTTTGACCATGTGGTTGAGGCCCCTACTGGCAAAATCTGAGTAACCTTCTAATTGCTAAGCCCAGTGAGGCACTTTCCTCTCCTCCTGTCTCCTGTTGGCAGCATGCAGTGCTGTTGACTGCTTTCATCTTTCCTTCCTGTCCCGTTCTCCTCCCGCCTCCCTCCCCATTCCACCTGACTTTCCCTCCTTTCCGGATGTTTAGCCCTGCTACTCCAAAGTTTCCCCTATCTCACACAGATGCCACGTGGTCACCTCGCCTTCAGCCTGCGTGGCAGACAGGGCCCTGGCACACACTGCAAGAAGAGGTGCCATGATTTAGGTTACTTGACTTAGATCCAGAGAACCAGTCAAGGAACCTCATACCTCAGCCAAGCAGGGATCCCGGCAGTATGCCCGGGCCTCAGCTGAGGTGCTGTGCCTGCCAGCAGTGTGGGAGAGCCGTGGGGTTTCACTGTCCTCCTGACTTGGACTCCTCAGTTGCATTTAGCTGTACCTATTGATAATGGAACTGATGATCATGAAAGGAAATAGAGAAACAAACGCTCTCTAAGTCCAGGTAGCATGTACAAAGCACAAACTGCAAGGCTTTAGTGTTTCTGTCACTGGGTTCTTGGGAGGGGCAGCAAGCACACGGAAAATAATTTTCAAGGAGTCTGCTCACATCTGGGCTTGAGAAAATACACAGTTTTGCTGTTGCTTAACCAGTGCTGTGTTGCCCAATAGAATGATCCCAGGACCTTCTCCAAGGATGTACTTTGCCAGCCCTTGGAACCCCTGCCATTTTGCTCAACATGCTTTTGGTTATGTTTTTATGAGGCAGGCAGCATTCCACTCCTGTTGGTTCCAAAATCCACAGCTCAGAATGTTTTCCAGAAATCATTTTAATAAAAGACATGTGAAAAAAGTCAAACACGTCTTTAGCATGCGTACAATGAAATTAAAAAACAGTTACAAAAATACAAGCATCTGGTGGGTGAATCCACTATCAAGGGGCCAAAGGAAGATCCACACCCAGTTCCTGGGTGAGATATCAGCTTCTCTAAAAGGACAGCATGAATGCTACCTTCCAGAAAGTTTCCTTATAAAAAGGAAGCAAAGCATGCCAAGAAAATGACACAGCTTGGTTTAATTAAATAAGTTGAATGCATGTTTGCCTTCTGTCATGGTAGCTAACTAGAGGTTTCTGGCCTGACTCACTCAATCCTACCACCCTTTACCCTTCTCAGTCTCTGCTCAGTCCTGAAATCCTGAAATTCTCTAAGGAAAATCCCCCATTACATGAGAGTCCCTGTATCTTGGTGGCCTCATCTGGACAAGTTTCTAAGTCTTGACATTGGATTCCTGAACTTCTGAAAAGGCCAGTGTGAAATCCTCTTACATACTATGAGTGGGGCTATAAACTGGCACAAACTTTATGATGGAAGATGTCATCAAATCTGTTAAAATAAAATATACTCATAATCTTTGACCACAATTTATGAATAATAATACAGAAATATGTTCGGGGTATGTAAAGAGGAACATATATGAAATGTGTCACAGTCTTGTTTACAAAAACCCAACTTTTCATTGAGAGGGAACTCATTCAACAAATTATGCTACAACAGAGCACTGGAATCATATGGCATAATCTACGCAATAATACGCTGTCATTGAAAAGACTAAGATGGATCAATTATACAAATTACAATGGAAAGAAGCCAGTTGGATCTTAAGTGAAAAACTAAATTTCCATGCAGCATATATAGTGAACATGATCTGCATAAAACATAGTACATGCATAGTTATGCAATCGGAAAAAGTGCACCTTAAGTGCAGATGGTGGTTTTGGGAGCTGGCAAAGGGCATGGCGGGATCAGAGAGGACATTCGCCTCCCTGGGTCCTGTAATGGCATGTGTCTCACTTCTGCTGCTGCTCATATGATTCATACAGGCATTGCCATTCAGCACTGCTCAGTTGTTTCCATCAGGCCTGTGATCAAGTCCAGAAGGACTATTCTGTATTCTTCACCTGCCTAATCACGTCCCTTTCCTGATTAAGTAAATAAATATGCTTCAATGGGAGAGAGCAAAACTGAGGGGAAGGTAATGGGTTAACAAGAGAAGATAAGCCACTTCGGTGAATGATTCACATTTGTCTTTATAATATTTTGATTATTTTTGTAAGACTTATTACCACGAAGATTAAGCAATGCAAAAAATTTAAAAAAAAAAGACAGGCATAGAAGCTGCCTGCTTTATTAATCATATGAGTAGTTACCAGGGCACAGCTGTCTGAAATCTTGGTCCTTGGAGGCCAAGGGTCTATGAAACCACTCCATTGTAATTTGAATGCAGATGGTATTGAGGATGTCCTTCTGAGACACCACAGACATGGAGGTGAGTCATGGCCAGCCTCAGGGAGCACGGATCCAGGGGCAGGAGCCACAAGCAGAGTTTTTTCACAGAGGGGAACAGGAGCGGGTGGAAGCCCTGTCACATCGGCAGCCCTGAGCATCCCCAGAGCCTGGGAGCAGCAGAGCACTCCCTCCTCCGTGGGGGAGTCTGCGGCCTCCTGGCAGACCCAGGTGCAGGCCAATGTGGTGGGTGGGTGGGTTGGGGTGTGCGGCAGAGACTGGAGAGCCCAGCCAATGGAGATATATGGTCTCCAGGCCCCTGCCTCTTGTAGAATCTTTACCCTTCTATCTTCCCCAGCAACATACAGGCTCCAGCTCTCAGTCCAGCCTCTGCATTGCAGGCTTCTGCTGCAGACACCACCCTACCAAACTTCAGGGACACCTGAGCTCACATTCAATCCTTGCACTAGGACCCAGGCCTCCCACTCCCTTTTGGCTCCATGTGCGAGTACACACACACCTGACGGGTGAGGGTTGTTTCACACTCTCTTCCTAATCATTTCATTTCCCCGTGAATTCTTCCATGGCCCTTTCCTGCCAGTCTTACTTAGGCACATCACCGGATATCCTCTAGGGTAACTGCATTTTATGTGTAGGCTGAGGCTTTGGATCCTTACATGCCCGTGTTTTCAGTTAAACATCACATTGATTATATCAGCGTTTCTCCAGGTAAAATGTATTCTCTACAATTTTCATGAGATAGACCCTCTGCTTGGACAAAAAGCCAACAGTAAGAGATTTTAGGCCAATTTTTGCACTTCAACACTAGCTTGAATTCTAACCTTAACAAACTTTAATATTTATTTATGTATTTATTTATTTATTTATCTTTTAGTATACTTTAAGTTCTGAGGTACATGTGCAAAACATGCAGGTTTGTTACATAGATATACGCGTGCCATGGTGTTTTGCTGCACCCATCAACCCATCATCTACATTAGGTATTTCTCCTAATGCTATCCCTCCCCTACTCCCCCACCTCAACAGGCCCCAGTGTGTGATGTTTCCCTCCCTGTGTCCATGTGTCCTCATTGTTCAGCTCCCACTTACGACTGAGAACATGCGGTGTTTGGTTTCCTGTGATTGTGATAGTTTGCTGAGAATGATGGCTTCCAGCTTCATCCATGTCCCTGCAAAGGACATGAACTCAGCCGGGCACGGTGGCTCACACCTGTAATTTCAGCACTTTGCAGGGTGAGACGGGTGGATCAGGAGGTCAGGAGATCGAGACCATCCTGGCTAACATGGCGAAACTCCGTCTCTACTAAAAATACAGAAAATTAGGCAGGCGTGGTGGCAGGTGCCTGTAGTCCCAGCTACTCGGGAGGCTGAAGCAGGAGAATGGCGTGAACCCGGGAGGCGGAGCTTGCACTGAGCTGAGATTGTGCCACAGCACTCCAGCCTAGGTGACAGTGTGAGACTCCATCTCAAAAAAACAAAACAAAACAAAACAAAAAAAAGACATGAACTCATCCTTCTTTATGGCTGCATAGTATTCCATGGTGTATATGTGCCACATTTTCTTTATCTAATCAATCATTGATGGGCATTTGTGTTGGTTTCAAGTCTTTGCTATTGTAAATAGTGCTGCAATAAACATACATGTGCATGTATCTTTATAGTAGAATGATTTATAATGCTTTGGATATATACCCAGTAATGGGATTGCTGGATCAAACAGTATTTCTGGTTCTAGACCCTTGAGGAATTGCCACACTGTCTTCCACAATGGTTGAGCTAATTTACACTCCCACCAACAGTGTAAAAGTTTTCCTATTTCTCCACATTCTCTCCAGCATCTGTTGTTTCCTGACTTTTTAATGATCACCATTCTAACTGGCATGAGATAGTATCTCATTGTGGTTTTGATCTGCATTCCTGTAATGACCAGTGATGATGAGCTTTTTTCATATGTTTGTTGACCACATAAATATCTTATTTTGAGAAGTGTCTGTTCATATCTTTTGCCCACTTTTTAATGGGGTTGATTATTTTTTCTTGTAAATATGTTTAAGTTCCTTGTAGATATCAACCCTTTGTCAGTTGGATAGATTGCAAAAAATTTCTCCCATTCTGTAGGTTGCCTGTTCGCTCTGATGATGGTTTCTTTTGCTGTGTAGAAGCTCTTTAGTTTAATTAGATCTCATTTGTCAATTTTGGCTTTTGTTGCCATTGCTTTTGGTGTTTTCATCATGAAGTCTTTGCCCATGCCTATGTCCTCAATGATATTGTCTAGGTTTTCTTATAGAGTTTTTATGGTTTTAGGTCTTACATTTAAATCTTTAATCCATCTTGAGTTAATTTTTGTATAAGGTGCATGGAAGGGGTCCTGCTTCAGTTTTCTGCATATGGCTAGCCAGTTTTCCCAACACCATTTATTAAATAGGGAATCATTTCCCCATTGCTTGTTTTTATCAGGTTTGTCAAAGGTCAGATAGTTGTAGATATGTAGCATTATTTCTAAGGCCTATGTTCTCTTCCATTTGTCTATGTCTGTTTTGGTACCAGTACCATGCTCTTTGGTTACTGTAGCCTTGTAGTATAGTTTGAAGTCAGGTGGCGTGATGCCTCCAGCTTTGTTCTTTTTGCTTAGGATTGTCTTGGCAATGTGGGCTCCTTTTTGGTTCCATATGAAATGTAATGTAGTCTCTTCCAATTATGTGAAGAAAGTCAATGGTAGCTTGATGGGGAGAGCATCATGAGAGAGAGAGTTCACTCATGATTTGGCTTTTCATTTGTCTATTATTTGTGTATAGGAATGCTTCTGATTTTTGCATTTTGATTTTGTATCTTGAGACTTTGCTGAAGTTGTAGTTTAAGGAGATTTTGGGCTGAGACAATGGGGTTTTCTAAATATACAATCATGCCATCTGCAAACAGAGACAATTTGACTTCCTCTCTTCCTATTTGAATGCCTTTTTTCTTTCTCTTGCCTGATTTCCCTGGCCAGAACTTCTAATACTATGTTAAATAGGAGTGGTGAGAGAGGGCGTCCTTGTCTTGTGCTTGTTTTCAAGGGGAATACTTCCAGCTTTTGCCCATTCAGTATGATATTGGCCATGGGTTTTTCATCAATAGCTCTTATTATTTTGAGATATGTCCCATCAATACATAGTTTATTGAGAGTTTTTATCATGAAGGGCTGTTGAATTTTATCGAAGGCCTTTTCTTTATCTGTTGAGATAATCATGTGGTTTTTGTCATTGGTTCTGTTTATGTGATGGATTATGTTTATTGATTTGTGTATGTCTCCCACTATTATTGTGTGGAAGTCTAAGTCTGTTTATAGGTCCCTAAGAACTTGCTTTATGAATCTGGGTGCTCTTGTACTGGGTGCATATATATTTAGGATAGTTAGCTCTTATTGTTGCCTTGATCCCTTTACCATTATGTAATGTTCTTCTTTGTCTCTTTTGATCTTTATTGGTTTAAAGTCTCTTTTACCAGAGATGAGGATTACAACACCTGCTTTTTTTTTTTTTTTTTTTTTTTTTTTTTTTCCATTTGCTTGTTAAATATTCCTTCATCACTTTATTTTGAGCCTATGTGTGTCTTTGCACGTGAGATGGGTCTCCTGAATACAGCACACTGCTGGGTCTTGACTGTTTATCCAATTTGCCAGTCTGTATCTTTTAAGTGGGGGCGTTTAACCTATTTACATTTAAGGTTAAGATTGTTATGTGTCAATTTGATCCTGTCATTATGATTAGCATCATAATGTTGATTTTGCCCATTAGTCGATGCAGTTTCTTCATAATGTTGATGGTCTTTACAGTTTGGTATGTTTTTGCCGTGACTAGTACCAGTTTTTCCTTTCCATATTTAGTGCTTCCTTCAGGAGCTCTTGTAAGGCAGGCCTAGTGGTGACAAAATCTCTCAGCATTTTCTTGTCTGTAAAGGGTTTTATTTCTCCTTTGCTTAGGAATCTTAGTTTGGCTGGATATGAAATTCTAGGTTGAAAATTCTTTTCTTTAAGAATGTTAAATATTGGCTGCCACTTTCTTCTAGCTTGTTGGGTTTCTGCAGAGAGATCTACTGTTAGTCTGATGGGCTTCCCTTTGTGGGTAACCCAACTTTTCTCTCTGGCTGCCCTTAACATTTTTTCTTTCATTTCAGCCTTGGTGAATCTGATGATTATGTGTCTTGGGGTTGCTCTTCTTGAGGAGTACCTTTGTGGTTTTCTCTGTGTTTCCTGAATTTGAATGGTGGCCTGTCTTGCTAGGTTGGGGAAGTTCTCCTGGATAATATTCTGAAGAATATTTAGTTCCATTCTCCCCGTCACTTTCAGGTACAACAATCAAAGGTAGTTTGGTCTTTTCACATAGTCCCATATTTCTTGGAGGCTTTGTTTGTTCCTTTTCATTATTTTTTCTCTAATCTTGTCTTCATGCTTTATTTCATTAAGTTGATCTTCAATGTCTGATATCCTTTATTTGACTTGATTGATTTGGCTATTGATATTGTGTATGCTTCACAAAGTTCTCATGCTGTGTTTTTCAGCTCCATCAGGTCATTTATGTTCTTCTCTAAACTGGTTATTCTAGTTAGCAATTCCTCTAACCTTTTTTTCAAGATTCTTAGCTTCCTTGCTTTGGGTTAGAACATGCTCCTTTAGCTCGGAGGAGTTTGTTATTACCCATCTTCTGAAGCCTACTTTTGTCAGTTCGTTAAACTCATTCTCTGTCCAATTTTCTTCCCTTGTTGGTGAGTTGTTATCCTTTGGAGCAGAAGAGACATTCTGGTTTTTGGAATTTTCAGCCTTTTTGTGCTGGTTTTTCCTCATCTTCGTGGATTTATCTACCTTTGTTCTTTGATGCTGGTGACCTTCGGATGGGGTTTTTGTGTGAATGTCCTTTTTGTTGATGTTGATGCTATTCCTTTCTGTTTGTTAGTTTTCCTTCTCACAGTCAGGTCCCTCTGCTGCAGGTCTTCTGGAGTTTGCTGGAGGTCCCCTCCAGACCCTGTTTGTCTGGGTATCACCAGCAGAGGCTACAGAACAGCAAAGATTACTACCTGTTCCTTCCTCTGGAAGCTTTGTCCCAGAGGGGCACCCACCAGATGCCAGCTGGAGCTCTCCTGTATGAGGTGTCTGTCAATCCCTGCTGGGAGGTGTCTTCCAGTTAGGAGGCACAGGGTTCAGGGACCCACTTGAGGAGGCAGTCTGTCCTTTAGAAGAGTTTGAGCACCGTGCTGGGAGATCTGCTGCTGTCTTCAGAGCTGGAAGGCAGGAATGTTTCAGTCTGCTGAAGCCACACCTACAGTTGCCCCTTCCTATTTATTTATTTTTTAGAGACAGGATCTTGTTGTCACCCAGGCTGGAATGTGGTGGCAGGAACAGAGCTCACTGCAGCCTCAATCTTCTGGGCTCAAGCAATCCTCCCTTCTCAGCCTTCTGAATAGTTAGGACCAGAGGTGTGCATCACCACACTCAGCTATTTTTAAGTTTATTTGGTAGAGATGGGGTCTCACTGTGTTGTCCAGGCACAACCTTTCTCTTTCCTCTTTCTAAAGGCATCCTGCAATGAGATACTATGTAGCCAGTAAGAGGAATGAAATACTTTTCCCATAGTAGCAGACAGAATGTTAATTTAAAAACAGAGTTGCACAACAGTATGCTTCCAAGGATCCTATGTCCTCGGTCTCCTCCCACGCCTGACACATGGTGTCTTGGTTTCCACGCCCTGGGTGTTGGGTCCTGGGTAGCATCTCCAGGAAGGCTCTGCAGCTGTCTGGGCAGCTTATTGTGATGCTGGGCTGGGGTTGGCCTTCAGAACTGGCCTGGGTGACTGCTTCTTGATTTTCTTATTCACTGGTTTGCACAGGTGCAATCAGGCAGTCATCAGCCCATGCCCTTCCCAGGCCACGTTAAATGCAGGTAGAACAGGCCATGGTGGGAAGGGGCTTTTCCCACTGTGTTAGTTCCTGCAGCTGCTGTAACAAATGGCCACAAACCCAGCAGCTTTATCAGGACTTTATCATTTTACAGGCCTGGAGTTTAGAAGCCTGAAGTCAAAGTGTCAGCCTGGCTGTGCTCTTGACTGAGGCTCTAGGGAAAGGACTTCCTGGCCTCTTCCAGCTTCTGGCAGCTTCTGTGATGTTCCTGGGCTGTGGCCATGTCTCTCCAAGGCCTTCTCTGTCTTCACAGGGCCTTGTCCCCTGTGCAGATCTGGGTCAAAAGTCTCTTGGCTTCTCTCTTATAGGATACATGGCATTTAGGGCCCTGGATGACCCAGGATATGCTCCTCCTCTCAAGGTCCTTAATTACATCTTTTGCTATATAAGATAATATACACAGGACTGAATATTCACCTGACTGAATTGCTCCATGCAGCTCTGATCCCTGTGTGTGCCTGTTGGGCCAATTCAAGATCTGTTTGCTGGGTTTGTCCCCAGAGATTCCTCAGGCCAAAGATCCAGAGTACTGTTTCAAGGAGTGTGTGGATATGAGGGTGCCAGAGTGTGAGAGTGAAAGGCCTGAGCTTGAGTCCTGGTTTGACCACTTACTAGGTAGGCCTCTGTCCTTGGGTAAGACAACTGGCTGCTTGACTTTTTCATCTGTAAAGAAGACAAGAATAATCACTACCTTTTAGGATTGTTGTGAGGATTAAGTGATAAAATGAATGCACATTCCACCTTAACTCAGCACAACAACTCCAGGTAAGGATTCGTGGAATGGCCCAGGAGAGGAGGGCTGTAGATCGGCTGCCTCCTCCTGACTCCTGCTGTCCATGGAGCAGTCTGGGTCAAGTCTCAGCTCCCATTCAGTTTCCCAGCTCAGTTCAGGAAGTTCCAGGGATTCAGTGGGCACCTCCTATCTTCTTCTACCCAATCTGAGAAAGCGGCAAAAATTGGGAGTCTCTGTGCCGAAGGTGAGAAACTTGCCTCCAACAGAAGACGGATAGCCCATGATGCAAGATGATGTCTTTCCTGTGTTTCCTGTGTCTCTAGTACACAGATACCATGACCTGCAGAAGAAGAGGCCAGAGCAGGGTGTGCGGGGACATCAGCTCTCTATCTGCACCCAGATCTAAGGGTCAGTGCACGAAGCAGGAGCAGCTCCCTTTGGACTCAGATTGAGGGATCATAGGTGTTCAAGATCCTGAGTGGCGCTTTGGGAGGCTGAAGCGGGCAGATCACCTGAGGTCAGGAGTTTAAGACCAACTTGGCCAACATGGCAAAACCCGTCTCTACTATAATAAAAATACAGATTAACCAGGTGTGGTGGCACGCACCTGTATTCCCAACTACTTGGGAGGCTGAAGCATGAGAATCACTTGAACCCGGGAGGTGGAGGTTGCAGTGAGCCGAGATTGCACCACTGCACTCCAGTCTGGGAGACAGAGCAAGACCCTGTCTTGAAAAAAAAAGAAAAAAAAAGAAAAAAAAAAAGACCCTGGGTGGGCCCCAACCCAAGTGCATTCCTTGTCCCCAAGCAATTTTGTCTTGGGACACTTGGCCATCAAAATTGCTACCCTCACCATCATCATTGTGAAAATGCAACCACATTAATAGACTCCATGGGAAATACAGTCCAGGCAGCCTAAGTGGTGGCCCAGCTCCTTCTGACTCGCACCTCTGGCTCAGAGGCCTTCTGGGAGTGGACTCTTCCTTTCTACCACAACCTGTGTTTGCTCGTGCCCCCATCCATCCTGATTCATGCAGGCCTCCAGCCAGAGCTGAGATGAAATGAAACCAACCTGACTGGTGTCAGTACACAAAACCTTTGGGGATTTTTACTAAATCCAGCTGGAATCTGTGGCTTATTTATGAACTCATATGGTTCTTTCACTTCTCTGACTTTTGCCAAATTGCTGACATGTTCTTAAATTATCCAGTTTGTTTTTCCTCTTCTTCTCTCCTTCTTGGGAAGATAAAGTCACAGGCATGTGGCCCTCCTCTGTTTATGACAGTGATGGCTCTCTGAGCCACTGTCACCCACCCAGACCACAGCTCTTAGGAACACAAAAGGCAGAGCTTGAATAGGGGGAGTTAAAGGTGTCTTCACTTCATCTATGTAGCCATATAGGATAAAACTTTGTGGGAATTAAAGAAATCCTGAGCCAGCATTTGTGCTTGTATCTGATGATCTCTAATGGTCCAAGCAGAGCCAGAAAACTCCCAGTTGCTTCAAACGCTGACAAGATGGCAAATGTCGAAGACTGGTTAATCCAAGAGCCAAGAACTGTTTTATGGCTCAGAAGTGGAATGTAGCTTTGGGGACAGTGAGTTTTTCCTGTTAAAAGTGTCCCAAAAGATTTGCCTGTGGGTTGTCATCTGAGCTCCACCCATGTCCTCCTCCCCCACCCCATCTGGAAGATACTTGCTAACACGTCCCAAATTTAGCATTCCTGCAAGGCTCAGACTGGGACTGATTCATGCATCATAACTTTCAAATTAAAGGCAGGAATGCTCCATCCTCCTCCTGCATCTACACAATTACTCTGTAGATTGCTTGCAAGGGAATATCAAAAGGGGAAAAAAAGCACCAACTTACCACATTGTAGCTGGGATTGTCACTTCCTAAAGTAAAATGCTCACTTGCCTTACCTAAGTCCATTATTACCCTGTGCAAATTCACTCTAGACGTTAGAAGGATTAGCCATTGTTCATCTCCACATTGGGTGTATCAACATGGTCCCATTACACGCACTGTCCAGCCTGTGCTGGTTTAAAAGAAGTCCACAAGTTCTTGAACACTCTCTTCAACAGGCAGACCCCTCCCCTGTCATGTGGGTGGCCTTAGTGACTAACTTCTGACAAACATAGAAAAGGCACAAGTGATGGGGTGCAACTTCAGGGAATGAGAGTATTCATTTTCAGTTGCTGCATGATGAATTACCAGGAACTTATTCTCAACTTCGCAAATGTATTATCTCACAGTTCTCTAGATCACAGGTGCAGTATGGATGGTCTTCTGCTCAGGGTCCTACAAGGCTGAAATCAAAGTGCTGGCCAGGACTGAGATCTCAGCTGAGGTCTGGGGCCCTCTGCCAAGCTCAACAGGGGCTAGGAACACTCTCAGCTCCTAGAGGCTGCTGTTGGGGTCTTGGCACCTGAACCCCTCCATAACATGATGTTTTGTTTCTTCAAGGCCAGCAGGAACTTGCCTGGCTTCAAATCCCTCTGATCCATTTTAAAGGATCCCCTGATTAAATCAGGCCCGCCCAGGATAATATTTCTGATTATCCCAAAGTCTACTGATCAAGGATCTTGAGTGTAATATCCCTTCTGCTGTACGATGTAACATAATCATGGCAGTGAGATCCCACCATTTGTGTAAGTCCGGCTCACACTCAATGAAAGGGGATTGCACAGAGTGTGTATGCCAGGGGATGGAATATAGGGAACCATCTCAGAAGTCATCAGGATCTCCTGCTCTGGGGAAAGCCAGCTGCCATAAAATGAGGACACTCAAGCAGCCCTATGGAGAAGTCTACATGGATGGAATGAGGTCTCTTATTAGCAGTCAGCCAGAACCCCAGGCCTCCAGCCAACAGCCATGAGGGAAGCCATCATGAGAGCAGGTCCTCCAGCCCCAGTTGAGCCTGCAGATAATGCAGCCCCAGCCAACATCCTCACTGCAACCTCTTGAGAAACCAGAGCCACAACCACCCAAGTGAGCTGCTCCCAGATTCCTGACACTCAAAGCCTGTGTGAGATAATTAATTTTTTCTGTTTCAAGATGCTATTTTCTAAGGCAACTGGTTGCACAACAACAAATAACTAATATACAGCCTTTATTCACTAAAACAGTAATTAATAACCATGGGAAAATGGTGCATTGAAACATGAGAAGAGAAATCCCAGCAAAGGTGCCTTCCTCCCCTCTCTATCCTCACAGGCAGAGCTCAACTCTGGGCCTTGTCACACTCCCAATTACGCTGTGGTCACCACTGGATCCCTTCTACCTCTGTAGGGGCAATGAGCCATCCTCCCAAACCTGCAGTCCCAACCCAGTGCCCTGCTGCTTCATCCCAAGTTTCTCTCCAATGTCTTCCCTGGTTCAGACTCATAACTCGTTCCACTCCAAGTGCCAAGCTCCCCAGCCTGAGTGCCCTTCTCTGGACTCATTGCTTTTCTTGCATTGACCTTGTCCCTGCTTGTGCCTTCAAGCTGGTCTGTGAGCTGGGGCTGGCTTGAAGGCCACCCTCAGCCTCCAAGGGGGTGCAGCTGGGGCTTCTCAGCCCTGGGCTTAAGGCCATGGCTACAGTCAAGCCATTTCCCAGTGGGAGGCAAAGCGCTTAAATCTGGGTTGTTTTCTTCTCAAGCTGTGAACTCAGCACTAGATGACAAATCACAGCAACCCTGCATCCTGCCTGCCTGGCCTCCCACACCTCACCCATGTGGCAATCTCCAGATAGTGATGGGGATTCCCCAGGGTGTGTGGGGGCCAGACGCCCACCTGTGCTCTGTGCCTAGGTGAGTGAGGTGGGCAGAGTGGACCTCCATTCTGCTGCCAACCCAGCCAATGATGGCAAGGACAGACGGTTCAAGGCTCCTATCCCCATTGTAAACAGGGTGCAGAGGAGCCACCCACCTGAGCACCAGCAGATCCATGCAAAGTGCCAGGAGAAGGTGAAACACAGCCAGGGACATGACTGTTGTTATTTCGGGTCAACTCACCTTGAGCTGTAGGGAGCAGTCAGCCTCCAAGAAGGCACGACGTGACACAGTCCAGACCCCTTGTCCGCCCTTGCTCGCCATCAGTAATTGGCACTAAACACGGGATGTGTCTGGATTTAATCTAATCTGAGCTCAATTACTTGACTCGGCTGATGGAAACCCGCCCAGGCTCCAGTGCTTCAGTGAAGAGGGCTCTGAGGTCGCCTGCTCCCTCTAGCCCGGGGTCCTGTTCCTTCTGCCGGTGCAGGTGTGCAGCTCTGATACACGGCGCCTGATGGGACTCAGGGAGAACTCCAAGAGCAGGGTTCTCTAGTTCACTAGGCTTCTCCACTCATTGTTTGCCTGAACCCAGGGCACACATGGATGTGGGAGGGATGCAGGGGAGACCATGGCCCCAAAGGTTGGTGCCAAGATGAGGGCCCCAAGACACACACACCTTGGTTGGTCTCTCCCTCATCACTGCTGTGGAATAGGGCTTAGCCCACGCACTGGGAGAGGGGGATACAGACCCATAGAAGCCCTGAGAGAGACCCAAGCCCTGGCTCTGAGCTACCCACTGCTCCCCGCTTTCCTTCCCATCTGTGTGTGGTTTTCTGAGTCCAGCCTGTATCTCGCAATGGGAGCCATTCCTCTCACTCTGCACTGACGCCCTGGGCCTGGCTAGGGAGTCCCAAATCCCACCCCATGAGCCTCTTTCTGCCCTGTCAGGCCCACTTCTAGCCCAAGCTGTTGAGGTATCTCTGCTCCATCCAGTCCACCCTGCACTCAGCAACTCTTGGTGTGGAACCCATCCAAGCGCTCTGCAGTGTTGTTTGGATGCGTGGGTTCCTGCGTCAGCCTGTCCTCAGCACCCAGCTGCGCAGGCTTGGTGGTAGCAGCAGGTTGAGAGGCCTCTTCACTGGGTCTCCTCCGTATCTATGGGGATGGGCCGCAGCTGCCTACTGAGAAGCTCAGCCCATCCTCATCTCAGGGCTCAGCCTCTCAGGGCTCAGCGGGGCAGAGGCAGAAGAGTACAGGCCAGGGCTTTCAAGCAGGAGGTGAGAAACTCCCACAAGGACACGCTCTGCTGCTTCTGGGCCAAATAGGCACATCTGGGGAGGAATGGGCCTGCTCGCTGGGAATCTTCCCTGAATTCCCTCTGGATGTCACACCTCTGCTCCCCCTGACCCCAGGCTGCCCCCAACGCCTCCACTCTGAGTTGGAGATTTAAAAGGATGTGCAGTGAAAGGCGATACAATCCTCTATCTTATTTATTTTTCTCTCAAATTTCTAACTCGATGGCTAGTAAGTTGTCAGTGAGAGAAAGAGAAAAAGTCTGTGTGGTAGACATTATTTTGAATAAGAAGTTGAAGCAATTGGGAGCCATCGCTGTCATTTGGAACAGCCTCAAGCTCTCTCAATTAGCTGTGTAATTTGGAATAATTTACTCAACCTCTCTCTTCCTCATTTTCCTCATCAGCAAAATGTCAAGATAACAGTGCCTACCTGATTGGGATGCTGTGAAGATTGAGAGAATACACAGAAACAGCTTAGAACACTACCTCAATTGTTCTTCACACACCTGAGTTGGCAAGTGTGTGAAGTAACCTCCTCCGAGTCCTGGACTGTGGACAGTGATGCCACTTTTTGGCACACCTCCCCTAGAATTTCAGAAGACCAAGACATTTGTGAAAACCAAGTGTTTCACACCTTGCCAAGACCTATAAAGTCAAGGGCGGTACTGGCATATTTTTTGTTCCTGTGACAGGGGCTGATGAGGTCACTGTGGGAATCACAGCAAGTCCAAGTCCATGAGGCTTAGGGAGAAGGCTGTGCATCAGAAATCTGAGCCTCATGGGCTGGGGACTCCAGGAACAGCTTTGCCAGATTCACACTGAGGAAGTCCTGAGTCCAGGAAGGAGGTTCCATGGCCACCTGGCACCATGTGTCAATCTCCCAGGTCTGTGAGCACTCTGGTCTTAGCCAGCTGAGGAAACGTTGGGTCAAAATGCATAACCAGGAAGCCATCTGCCCCGAGGAGTGAGTAGCCGCTGGACTGGTCCTTCTCTCCCACACATGGCTGATACCAGGTGATCTGTGAATCTGGCATCACGTGCTCCCTGAATCCCAGAGTCATCCTGTGAAAGGAATGGGCCAAGGTTCAAAAGCCGTCTACAAAGAGGACCTCCCCCTGGGTCCCAGGAGCCCTGTGCTCTCTGGCAGGCACAACCTAGTCCTCATTTCAAAGGTGTGGAAACAGTCTGGGAAGTTATGTGACTTTCCATCCCCATGACGGGGGCAGGG
>NW_012101998.1:1090232-1096538 GCF_000951045.1 Mandrillus leucophaeus | reverse complement strand
CTGTGCACTCTTTGTTGGTTAATGTTGAGGGGCAAGGTGACTCTTTGGTCCCCTTCCCCCATTCCAAAGATCCCCTGCAGGGAGAGGAGAGGAAACAGTGGTGCAGGCTGCTATTATAAAACTATCATAGACTGGGAGGCTTAAACAACAAATATTTATTTTTCACTGTTCTGGAGGTTGGAAAGTACAAGACAAAGGCACTAGCAGTTTGATGTCTGGTGAAGACCTGCTCCCTGGTTCATAGATGGTGCCTTCTGGCTATGTCCCCACAAGGTGGAAGAGGTGACCAAATCCCCTGGGGTCCCTTTATTAAGGGCACTAATCCCATTCATAAGGATTCTTCCCTAATGACCTAATCATTTCCCAATGACCCCACCTCCAAATATCCTGGCATTAATACCTTGGGCACTAGGATTTTAACATATGAATTTGAGGGATACAAACGTTGGGTACATGTTTGACATGCTGACACCATTTGCCATGATGCAGTCACACTCAGTGACTCTCAGGTATCATCTGCACACACCTGGCTGAGGAGAAAACAATTAGAAAGGTAACACCAGGGACCCTCCTGGTGATGGAACTGCTCTTTATTTCGACTGTGGCAGTCATATGATTGGACACATGAGAAAACTGCATGAAACCAAACACACACACACACACACACACACACACACACACAAATGAGTGCATGTGAGACTGGTGAAATTTCAATAAAGTCGATGGTTCGATCAATGTCAATTTCTGGTTATGACAGCTATTCGTATGTAAGATGTTACCACTAGAGGAAACTGGAGAATCTCTGTAGTATTTCTTACCACTGAATGTGAACCTACGACTCTCTAAAAATATTTTTTTAATTGAAAACAATTAATTCTCAGATTCTGAAGTGCATTTAATTTAAGCTACTTTAATAAACAGGCAGCTGAAGCCCAGGAGGGGCTCCTCCGTCTTTGCTGCTGTCCCCTCCTGGCACCTATGGCTGCAGGTGAGTGCCAGGAGGAGCATTTCAACAGGGCAAGCCCCAGAAAGAGGGCTGGGCTGGGACTTGCTGACGCTGATCTTCAAGGAGAGCCCAGGAGTGCGTCAGGGCTGGGAGTGAGTCTGCAGGGGGAGTCCTCGGGAGGCCCAGCGGTACCCACGTGGAAGCTGTCTCTCAGCTGGGCAGAGAACTGGCTCCAGTCCCATGAGGGGAGAAGAGGTGGACAGCGCCATCTCCTTCAGTCTTCAATCCAGCTGGTGGCCAGTTCTCTGAACCCTCTGATAAAGAGAGGCTCGGATCTCAGCATGCACTGCCTCTCAGGATGGAGAAAGGAAGATTCAAAGTGGGAATGAGGGAATGTTATACTTACTATAAACAACCAAAATGTATGTTGTGGAAAAGTATTTTTTAATTGATGTGTTTTTTTTCTATGACAGATTCCAAACTATTAAAATTTTGATCTTTCCTATTTTGAGGCAAGTATGTACTCTTATCTTCTTAACCCTTAATTAGTGTTTTATCAGAACATTGTAATTTTAATCCCATGGTCAGATGTGTTTGGGAGGTGCAGACCAGAGCTAACTTAGCAGCTCCTGCAGGAGAGGCCTTCATGGTGCTTTCAGCTCTCTTGCTTGTCCCTCTCTTGCTCCAAGTTCTTTGCCACTCAAGACTGCCCATTCCTTCCCAGGTCCCAGTTCTCTCTATAGTTTCTCTCATGTGCGGAGCCGTGACTGTTGCAATGGGACTGGGCTGAGCCCATGGATGCCATGTGATGCCTTAGTTTTTCTCACAGCACAGTCTTGGGAGTGCAAGAGAGACAATGATTGACTGAAAAATCATGTGGCTCTCTGGTCTGAGGTTCAGAAATCTTTCAATTGTGCTTATGGAAGTATGGCTTCCTCTCATGGAGGTTGTTACTGTTGTCGGTGGTGGGCTGTGTGTGTGTGTGTGTGTGTGTGTGCACCCACATGCACACATACATTCTGTTTAGAGACTTTAATACTTGAAGCAGGAATTAGCAAGATCAGACACCATTTCCCTTCACTGAGAGTTAACCAGGCTTGATTCCTTCCTGGAGCTACATTCTTTCTCCCTTGGTCCAGGGAAAACTTCTCAGATTGTGTTCCTGGTTGATGTGAAGTGTAAACACGATACAAGAAGGGGACTCCTGGCTTCAGTGTATTCATCAAGAATTATTGGCATAACCATTACCAATTAAAACATAAAAAGTTTCCCAGATATTCTTACCTGATCATATTACAAGACAGCCATTTAAAACTGCCCTAAGGCCATCAATCTAAGCGAAAGCAACCAATCTAAGAAGGAAAAAGTAACACACACTGGAATCCCAGGCTACGTGATGACATGGAGAAGTTTGCAACATACACAAACCAAGGGTTCCTAGTGGGGAAATGGCCTGTTGAGAGGCATTAGGTTGTAGTCTTGGTTGATCAAATTTAAACACCTGGGTTGATACAGAATTCTGATTTTCTAGGCCTTTATATTTGCTACAAGCAAGTATTTCTGCATAACTTGGGGCACGTTTTCCTCATGGTTACCTGACCAGTCCGTTCACTGTGAACATTGCCTACTGTGTCCACCTATCACGAAGAAGACCTGAAATTCCACTGTGAGGACTCTAGCATCACAGGTCAGGAGACAAGTAATCTTTCTAGCAAATAAGTTTCTCAACCTTCTGGTAGACATAGTACAGGGAATTTTAAAACTTCTGTTTGGTCCTCTAAGACTTTGGTCCAGACTTTGGCTTTGAATTTAAGACTTAAGAGGGGCTACCCTAGAAAATTAAGGAACCCCACTTTAGGAAGTTGTCACAAGGGATGCACTTGCTTTGGGGACATTTGTATGAGATCATCAGGTACGGCGTCACCAAAGAACTCTCTAGTCCACCTACAACTGTTCTCCCTTGAGGCCAACACTGGTGAGGGCAGGCACAGACAGGGAAGGTTGAATCACCAGGACCAGTGCCAGACAGCATATTATCTCTCAAATCTACCAACGTGGGAAGAGCTAGAAGTGTGGATTCAATCCAGATGCCCGGGGAAGTCAGATCCCAACACCAGGTCAAAGGGAGGAACTGGGAGGCATAACTAGGACTCCAAACCCAAGAGAAAATTCAGTGGATCTAGAACAGCAGTGAGGAGGCTCCCAATGAAAAAAAAAATTTTTTTTTTTTTGAAACGGAGTCTTGCTCTGTCTCCCAGGCTGGAGTGCAGTGGCACAATCTTGGCTCACTGCAAACTCTGCCTCCAAGGTTCAAGCAATTCTCCTGCCTCAGCCTCCCGAGTAGCTGGGATTACAGGCGTGCACCACCATGCCCGGCTAACTTTTGTATTTTTAGTAGAGACGGGGTTTCACCGTGTTAGCCAGGATGGTCTAGATCTCCTGACCTCGTTATCCGCCCACTTTGGCCACCCAAGGTGCCCAGTGAAAATTTAAAGCAGCGTTGCACGTGTTGATTGTAGAATAAACAGTATTTGGGCAGGTAAAGTTGACTGAAAGGTATCAGTTAAGAAGAACAAGCTTTGAAAGCTTAGTCTAGGTTTTGTGGGTTTGTTTGTTTGTTTGTTGGTCCAGTAGGACTGGGCCATTTTAGGTTTGTCTGTTCTTTCATAAACACTTATATTTGCAATGAGAAAGACATTATGATGGACGCTGGGAAAATAATAGTAAATAAGATACAGGACCTGATTGAAGGAAATTATAATTTAGTAGCGAAGATTAAAAATGGAAACACAATTGCAATGTGATGTTTTAAGTTTGATATTAATGGCAAGTTCTAGGTGCAATTGAAGTATCTAGGAAAGGTAGTCTTGGAATAAAGACAGGAAAGGTTTAGCAGAGGAGACCGCTAAAGTACAAATAAAGAATTAGAAGAAGATGGTCAGGTGAACTGCTGGGAAGTGCATTCTAAGAAAATGGTCACCACATACTCTGAAGCTTTCTCAAGCAGCCCCTCAGCTGATTCTCTGGACTCCTGGACATAGTCCACTCTGCTGTGCCCATGAAGAAGGCAGGCACAGCTCCTGCTCCCTGGGCCTCTCTGGCTCTACCTCCCCACCTAATGTGAGCTGGATGCTTGTCAGGGGTCTGTCTTCATTTTCCTCATATCTATTTATAACTCTTGTACTTGTTATCAGAGTTATTTATTATAAGCAAATTTGTTCAAATCAATGAGATATGGGTACGAATGAGTTGTCATTCCCATGAAATTTATTTTTTATTTTGTAGCTAGTTTTATTTTTATTTATTTATTTTATTATTTTTCCATAAGTTATTGGGGTACAGGTGGTATTTGGTTACATGAGTAAGTTTTTTAGTGGTGATTTGTGAGATTTTGGTGCATCCACCACCTGAGCAGTATACACTGCCCCCATTTGCAGTCTTTTGTCCCTCGCCCCCACCACTCTTACACCCAATTCCCCGAAGTCCATTGTATCATTCTTATGCCTTTGCGTCCTCATAGCTTAGTTCCCACATATCAGTGAGAACGTAAAATGTTTGGTTTTCCATTCCTGAGTTACTTCACTTAGAATAATCGTCTCCAATCTCGTCCAGGTCACTGCAAATGCTATGAATTCATTTCTTTTTATGACTAAGTAGTATTCAATCATATATATACACAACGGTTCCTTTATCCACTTGTTGATTGATGGCATTTGGGTTGGTTCCATGATTTTGCAATTGTGAATTGTGCTGCTATAAACATGCATGTGCAAGTATCCTTTGTGTACAATGACTTCTTTTCCTGTGGGTACATACCCAGAAGAAATCCCTGTGAAAAATTAAATTGCAAGATGTGGAAAGACTTATTGAGCATAGCCACTAAAAAATAATGCTACCAAATTCAGTGTTTCCAAGTAGCTGTAACCTATTGGGGAACTAAAATGGGAAATAGCCACTAAAATTCTACAGTCAGAATGCTTGGCAATTGTTTTAAAGTTCTGAGTCTGTTTTAAAAAAGCTAACAATGGAATGTATAGAGGATGCAGCTTAGACATGTGTTATGCAAGAGGGACATAATGGGACTCCTACTGGGCCCACACCTCAGAAGAGGCTTTGGCTTTATGTCACAAGATTACTAACCAAGTATTCATGTATATGTTTTAAAGTAAAATAAAATATTTATGATATCCAAATATTATTTTTGTGGTTCTTTGCTTAACTGATCTTTTGATTAACAAATAAAACCAACCATAGATCCCAAATCTACTGGACCGGAGAACTCCTTGCACACCAAAGTCTGGTTTTAAGAGTGTAAGAGAGAAAACCGTTATTAAGTGTGAGTAAATGCAGGATTGAGTTCATGTCCTGGACTGTTGGAAGGATGCCAGTGCGTGTGCTGATGCTTGAAAGACAGAGTTCCATGGGAAGTTGGTGTAGAGTGACGCTCTGAGTTGTGTTAGCAGCGTCAAGACTTCAGAGCAGGTCAAGAGATGAAACTGTAAAACGAGGTCCCTAGACACTCTAGCACTCATGCATGGAACCCTGTCCACATTGTCCTGGGGACTGAGGGGGCCAGGACAACATCATCTGAGAAAGCCTCTTCATTCAACGTTTTCCATGTGCAGCAGCATTTTGGAGACTGCATGTGAACTGCATACCAAACCATGCAGCACCGTGGGCTGTGTTTCTGTTTCTGGGCAGAGTCTTGTGCTGACAGGGGATTATGAGCAATGTCTTCTCTCCTACATATGCATAATGTTTCACATTGTCCCAAGCATTGTCATTATATCACCTTAAAACATATTCTTAACATTCAGGACATAGGCATGGGCAAAGACTCCATGATGAAAACACCAAAAGCAATTGTAACAAAAGCCAAAATTGACAAATGAGATTTAATTAAACTAAAGAGTTTCTACACAGCAAAAGAAACTATCATCAGAGTGAACAGGCGACCTACAGAATGGGAGAAAATTTTTGCAATCTATCCATCTGACAAAGGGCTAATATCCAGAATCTACATGGAATTTAACAAATTTACAAGAAAAAACAAACAATCCCATCAAACAGTGGGCAAAGGATATGAACAGACACTTCTCAAAAGAAGACTTTTATGCAGCCAACAAACGTATGGAAAAAAGCTCATCATTGCTGGTCACTAGAGAAATGCAAATCAAAACCACAATGAGATATCACCTCACTCTGGCTAGAATGGCAATCATTAACAAGTCTGGAAACAACAGATGCTGGTGAGAATGTGGAGAAAAAGGAACACTTTTAAACTGTTGGTGGAAACGTAAATTAGCTCAACCATTGTGGAAGACAGTGTGGTGATTCCTCAAGGATCTAGAATCAGAAAT
>NW_012101998.1:1085055-1086282 GCF_000951045.1 Mandrillus leucophaeus | reverse complement strand
AAAGCTGGAAGCATTCCCTTTGAAAACTGGCGCAAGACAAACATGCCCTCTCTCACCACTCCTATTCAACCTAGTATTGGAAGTCCTGGCCAGGGCAATCAGGCAAGAGAAAGAAATAAAAGGCATTCAAATAGGGAGAGAGGAAGTCAAATTGTCTCTGTTTGAAGATGACATGATTCTATAGTTAGAAATCCCCATCATCTCAGTCCAAAATCTCCTTAAACTGATAAGCAACATTAGCAAAGTCTAAGGATACAAAATCAATGTACAAAAATCACAAGAATTCTGTACATCAATAATAGACAAACAGAAAGCAAAATCATGAGTGAACTTCCATTCACAATAGCTACAAAGAGAATAAAATACTTAGGAATCCAACTTACAAGGGATGTGAAGGAACTCTTCAAGGGAAACTACAAACCACTGCTCAAGGAAATAAGAGAGAACACAAACAAATGGAAGAATATTCCATGCTCATGGATACAAAGAATCAATATCATGAAAATTGCCATATTGCCAAAGTAATTTATAGATTCACTGCTGTCTCTATCAAGCTACCATTGACTTTCTTCACAGAATTAGAAGAAACTTTAAATTTATACGGAACCAAAAAAGAGCTCGTATAGCCAAGACAATTCTAAGCAAAAAGAACAAAACTGGAACCATCATGCTACCTGACTTCAAACTGTATTACATGGCTACAGTAACCAAAACAGCATCATACTGGTACCAAAACAGACATATAGACTAATGGAACAGAACGGAGGCCTCAGAAGTAATGCCACACATCTACAATCATCTGACCTCCAACAAACCTGACAAAAACAAGCAATAGGAAAAGGATCTCCTATTCAGTAAATAGTGCTGGGAAAACTGGCTAGCCATTTGCAGACAACTGAAACTGGATCCCTTCCTAACATCTGATACAAAAATTAAGTCGAGATGGATTAAAAACTTAAACATAAGACCTAAACCCATAAAAACTCTATAAGAAAACCTAGGCAGTACCACTCAGGACATAGGCATGGGCAAAGACTTTATGACTAAAACACTAAAAGCAATGGCAACAAAAGCCAAAATTGACAAATGGGATCTAATTAAACTAAAGAGCTTCTACACAGCAAAAGAAACTATCATCAGAGTGAACAGGTAACCTACAGAAAATTTTTGCAATCTATCCATCTGACAAAGGGCTAATATCTAAAATCTATAAGGAATTTAAACAAA
>NW_012101998.1:1081985-1084725 GCF_000951045.1 Mandrillus leucophaeus | reverse complement strand
ACCATGGAATACTATGAAGCCATTAAAAATGATGAGCTCATGTCCTTTACAGGGATATGGATGAAGCTGGAAGCCATCATCAGCAAACTAACACAGGAACAGAAAACCAAACATCGCATGCTCTTATTCATAAGTGGAAGTTGAACAATGGAGAACACAAGGACACAGGGAAGGGAACATCACACACTGGGGCTTATTGGGAGTTGCCGGGAAGTGGAGGGAGAGCATTGGGACAAATATCTAATGCATGTGGGGCTTAAAACCTACATGACGGTTGATAAGTGCAGCAAACCACCATGGCACATGTATACCTATGTAACAAACCTGCACATTCAGCACATGTATCACAGAATTTAAAGTAATAAAAAGTAATAAACAAAGAAAAACATATTTCTTCTCCTTTTTACTCATATTCAAGTTTGAGAGGCAAGACCTATAATCACGAGCATGGGTTTAGGGTTAGGTGTGGGTTCGAGACCTGCTCCTACCACTTGGCAACTTTGTCTTCTTCAAATTACTTAAGTTCAGTTCCCTCTATTTTCTCACATCTACAGCAAGGACAATAATGCCCACTTAGCAGTGCTAGGGAGTGGGCTGGGTCAGCTCTGTGCTGGGGCTTCCCACCAGTTATTGAGCAACTGAGCACTCTGTACCTGAACTCTTCTAAGAACTGTGAATTTATTATCCAGGGATCTAATACCAAAATAATAAGGTACCATCCTCACTCTACAGATATGGAAGCCAAGGCTCATGCTAGTAAATAACTCAATAGAGGGCACAAGTCAATAAGTCAAAAGAGCCAAGATTCAAAGTAAGGGCTCTTATGAATGGGACCTCTGCCTTACATGGAAGACTAGCTCCCACACACTCATTTGCCCCGGTTGCACTTTCCTACAGATGTTTCCCTCTCTCCAGACCTCTGCTTGCCTCCATCTTTCTCATTTCACAAGAGACAATCATGACCCCAGTCCCTTTTCCTCTGAGCAGAGAGTGGTTTCTGTGATGACCCCAGAATGCAGGCATGGTACAGGTGTACTAAGGGAACGTAGGATCCACACAGAATGTATGGTTAAAGAACATAACTAACACACACATAAGCAATCAAGCCCATTGACTTAGTAACTGTGTGATGTCCATGGTTACAGGCTGAACTTCTCCAGTGCCAGGTTCCTAGTGGCTCTTATCTGTCATGTGGCTTTAGTTTCTTAGGAGCTATTGAACCCTAACAAGTGTGAGCATAACCACATAAAGCAGCTGATTCCCCCTACATTCATCCAGCAAGTGCTGCCTATACGCCCCGCCAGTCTGAATCCCTGGCTAGGTGGTTTTCAGAGCAGTAAGTCTTAGAGTAATCAAATGGCTGTTCGGTTCTGAATGTGAGCCACTGTGGGTGCTCTGGCTCTTTTAAAATCTACCATCACCCTGTGAAATAGACCTTGTAACCACCTCCAAAGTTTTATAAATGAGAAAACAGAACCCCAGGGTGAATAGGCGATTCCCCAGCCAGAGCCAGGATTCAAACTCAGGCCCGAAGCATGAATCACTACATCCATCAACTCCCTCCCCTTCCCCACCTCCACGTGACTCTTAGGAGACCACTTCACTTCACTCAGTGGAATCATTGTGGCTTCCAGGACCGCCAGCGTGTTCCACTTACTAGCGCAGAACTGCCCAGTGCTCTGTGATTGCCAACTCTTGCCTCCCTCATAAATCCCTCAGATGAGCCTCATGCCCATCAGGGATACACTCATTACTCACCATCTTCTCCTCTGCTTGCTCTGGTCCATGCCAGCCTTCCCAACTCTGACATTAGCGGTGCCATTTCACCTTTCTGGGAGACTGTCCTTCCAGGTCTCCATCTTCCACGTTCCCGTCTTCAAAAGTTATTTCCTAACATTCTCCAAAACATCCATTCTCCACACCCCACCTCCAGACACTCTACTACATTAAAATATTTCATTGTCTTAAGAACATTTATTGCTCTCAGAAGTTATTTTTATTTGTTTGGTTGTTTATTACCTGTCTCTTTGTCCTTGTTTTTAAAAGTAAATTCTTCTAGGGCAAGATTTTTATCTGTCTTGTTTCTTCCACATCCTGGTATCTAGAATGGTTCCTGGTGTGCAATATTTGTTGACTGATTAGATGAATGAATGGATAGATAAATGGATGGCTTCAAGGATAAGTGCATCCTGGGCTCCAAATGATGGCTTTGTAAATGATTTTTAATTAAGTATGAGTTATTAATAAATGTAGTATAAAGTCATATAGAGTTTTAAAAAATTATTTCCTAGAGTTAGGTACAGTTATAAGTGGATTATACCTTTACAGACATAAATACATATTCAGTCATAATATCTAACTATCCATCTGTCTGTCTATCTATCTATCTATCTATCTATCTATCTATCTATCTATCTATCTATCTATCTATTGTATGTACTGCTCTACAGTTTGTTATTTAGAATGATACACTTTTTAAAATTTTTTTCTAGGGGTGGCTGGCAAGATGACTGAATAGGAACAGCTCCCAGTCTGCAGCTCCCAGTGAGATCAATGCAAAAGGCAGGTGATTTCTGCATTTCCAGCTGACGTACCCGGTTCATCTCATTGGGACTGGTTAGACAATGGGTGCAGCCTGTGGACGGCAAGCTGAAGCAGGGTGGGGCGTCACCTCACCCAGGAAGCAGAAGGGTGTCAGGGAACTCCCTCCTCTAGCCAAGGGAAGCCCTGAGGGACTTAC
>NW_012101998.1:1079927-1081685 GCF_000951045.1 Mandrillus leucophaeus | reverse complement strand
TCCACTGGCTTGAAATTCTCATTGCCAGCACAGCAGTCTGAATTGACCTGGTACTATCGGGAGCTTGGTGGGGAGAGGGACGTCCACCGTTACTGAGCGTTTGGTAGGCGGTTTTTGCCTCACAGTGTAAACAGAGTTGCCAGGAAGTTTGAAATGGGCTGAGCCCACCATAATTCTGAAAAGCCGCTGTAGCCAGACTGCCTCTCTAGATTCCTGTCTCTGGGCAGGGCATCTCTGAAAGAAAGGCAGCAGCTCCAGTCTGGAGTTTATAGATAAAACTCCCGTCTCCCTGGGACCAAGCACCTGGGGGACGGGTCGGCTGTGGGCTCAGCTTCAGCAGACTTAAACATTCCTGCCTGCTGGTTCTAAAGAGAGCACTGGATCTTCCAGCACAGTGCTACATGAAAACTGAACAACCTGCTCCTGAATGGCTTCTGGGTAAATAACAAAATTAAGGCAGAAATAAATAAGTTCTTTGAAACCAATGAGAACAAAAACACAACAAACCAGAATCCCTGGGACATAACTAGAGCAGTGTTTAGAGGGAAATTTATAGCACTAAATGCCCACAGGAGAAAGCAGGAAAGATCTAAAATGGACACCCTAACACCACAATTAAAAGAGCTAGAGAAGTCAGAGCAAACAAATTCAAAAGCTAGCAGAAGACAAGAAATAACTAAGATCAGAGCAGAACTGAAGGAGGTAGAGACAAGAAAAATCCTTCAAAAAATCAATGAATCCAGGAGCTGGTTTTCTGAAAAAATTAACAGAATAGATAGACTGCTAGCCAGGCTAATACAGAAGAAAAGAGAGAAGAACCAAATAGACACAATAAAAAGTGATAAAAGGGAGATCACCAGTGATCCCCCAGATATACAAACTACCATCAGAGAATACTATAAACACCTCTACACAAATAAACTAGAAAATCTAGAAGAAATGGATAAATTCCTGCACACATACACCCTCCCATGAATAAACCAGGAAGAAGTCGAATCCTTGAATAAACCAATAACAAGTTCTGAAATTGAGGCAGTAATTAATAGTCTAACAACAACAAAAATCCTCAGGACCAGACGGATTCACAGCCGAATTCTACCAGGGGTACAAAGAGAGGAACTGGTACTATTCCTTCTGAACTATTCCAAACGATAGAAAAAGAGGGACTCCTCCCTAACTCATTTTATGAGGCCAGCATCATCCTGATACCAAAACTTGGCACAGACACAACAAAAAAAGAAAATTTCAGGCTAATATCCCTGATAAACATCAATGTGAAAATCCTCAATAAAATACTGGCAAAGCGAATCCAGCAGCACATCAAAAAGCTTATCCTCCACGATCAAGTTGGCTTCATCTCTGGGATGCAAGGCTGGTTCAACATATGCAAATCAATAAAAGTAATCCATCACATAAACAGAACCAATGACAAAAACCACATGATTATCTCAATAGTTGCAGAAAAGGCCTTCGACAAAGTTCAACAGCCCTTCATGCAAAAAACTCTCAATAAACTAGGTATTGATGGAATGTATCTCAAAATAATAAGAACTATTGATGACAAACCCACAGTCAATATCATACTGAATGGCCAAAAGCTGGAAGCATTCCCTTTGAAAACTGGCGCAAGACAAACATGCCCTCTCTCACCACTCCTATTCAACCTAGTATTGGAAGTCCTGGCCAGGGCAATCAGGCAAGAGAAAGAAATAAAAGGCATTCAAATAGGGAGAGAGGAAGTCAAATTGTCTCTGTTTG
>NW_012101998.1:1068138-1078912 GCF_000951045.1 Mandrillus leucophaeus | reverse complement strand
ATAGGCATGGGCAAAGACTTTATGACTAAAACACTAAAAGCAATGGCAACAAAAGCCAAAATTGACAAATGGGATCTAATTAAACTAAAGAGCTTCTACACAGCAAAAGAAACTATCATCAGAGTGAACAGGTAACCTACAGAAAATTTTTGCAATCTATCCATCTGACAAAGGGCTAATATCTAAAATCTATAAGGAATTTAAACAAATTTACAAGAAAAAGACAACCCCATCAAAAAGTGGGCAAAGGATATGAACAGACAATTCTCAAAAGAAGACATTTATGTGGCCAACAAACATGAAAAAAGCTCATCATCACTGGTCATTAGAGAAATGCAAATCAAAACCACAGTGAGATACCATCTCACAGCAGTTAGAATGGTGGTCATTAAAAAGTCAGGAAACAACAGATGCTGGAGAAGTTGTGGAGAAATAGGAATGCTTTGAGACTGTTGGTGGAAGTGTAAATTATTACAACCATTGTGTGAAGACAGTATGGCGATTCCTCAAGGATCTAGAACCAGCAATACCATTTGGCCCATTACTGGGTATATACCCATAAGATTATAAATCATTCTACTATAAAGGCACATGCACACATATGTTTATTGCAGTACTATTCACAATAGCAAAGACTTGGAACCAACCCAAATGCTCATCAATGATAGACTGGACAAAGAAAATGTGGCACATATACATCATGAAATACTATGCAGCCATAAAAAAGGATGATTTCCTGTCCTTTGCAGGAACATGGATGAAGCTGGAAACCATCATTCTCAGCAAACTAACACAGGAACAGAAAACCAAACACAGCATGTTCTCACTCCTAAGCGGGAGTTGAATAGAGAACACATGGACACAGGGAGGGAGCATCACACACTGGGGCATGCTGAGGGGTGGGAGACTAGGGGAGTGATAGCATTAGGAGAAATACCTAATGTAGAAGACGAGTTGATGGGGGCAGCAAACCACCATGACATGTGTATACCTATGTAACAGACCTGAACGTTCTGCACATGTATCCCAGAACTTAAACTATAATAAGTTCTTTTTAAAAATTTTATTGGCACATAGTAGGTGTGTGTATTAATAGGGTACATGAGATATTTTATTATAGTCATGCCATATGTAATAATCACAGGAATGATACACTTTTAAATAAAACACAGGTATGCAATTCATAAGAAAATTGAGGATTACATAGACTTATAAAATAGCCATGAACCCCAAATTTAGAAGCCTATGAACAAACAAAATCCCCCACAGAGTAAGTACTATTGAAACAATAATGTGTCAGTGGGCCCAGCTTGCCAGTCCCAGGAAGCCCTGGTCTGGTTATTCTTCAATTAGCAACAAGACTATGAGCTAGTGAAGGCCTTGTGAACAACTTGTGTTTTTCCACAATGGAACCTGCACTTTAATAGTCTAAGAATTCCTGCAATGTAGCTGATGCAAAGCAAACAAAAGAAAGAAAAGCTCAAACTAAATCTGGTTAGCTGAGAATAGCAATGATGCAATGACTGCATAGCTTTTAGTTCTCAGTGATGTCATTGCAAGTGTGAATTTGATGCTGTGATAACACTTATCAAGAATGAGTAGAAGAACCTTGAGGACATTGTGCTGAGTGAAATTAACCAGCCACACAAAAAAGACAAATACTGTATGAGTCCACTTATATGAGGCATCTAAGTAGTCTAATCTATAGAAACAGAAAGCAGGGTTGCCAGGGGCCAGAGGGAAGGGGAATGGGGTGCTATCACTGAATGGGCATGGAGTTTTAGTTTTGCAAGGTGAAGACAGTTTTGAAGACTGCACAATAGTGTGAATGTACCTAATGCTACTGAACTGTACCCTTAAAAGTAACATGGCAAATTTTATTGTATGTACGTTTTACCACAGTTAAAACTTTAAAAAATTAAACATTTAAGAAATGAGTGGAGAAAAAGTAAACATTCTTCCCATGTTATGCTTCCCTGTATTTCCACTTTCCCACTTTCCCATAGTTAGGATGACTGTACAATCTGTTTGATTACCACAGTTCTAGTTACTCTGTTTCCTTGTGCATTTTTCCACAGGTCGCCTTCACTCTTAAAATTGTTGTGGGTGATAATCACTATGCTCACCTTGTCCAGTACACCTTTGGCAGGCGAGGACAGCCAGAGAACTTAGGCATGGTGTGCATACTGCTAGCATCATTAGTCATTCATTAACTGTTCATTAATTAATTCACAAAGAACCTCTATGCACCTCCTGCCTGTGATCATACTGTGCCCTACATGGGTGTTAAGATAACTGTCCTCCCAGCTAGACTGTGGTTCCTCAAGGGCAGGGCTTACATCTAACTCATCTAATATCCACAGATCCCAGACCAAGTCTGGCACTCATCAGGTTCCCAGCAGATTTCTGCTGAATTGCAAAAGGTCCTGGTTCCAGATGTAAGACAGGCGTTAGTGTTGAACCCATAGAAAGGTCTTCCTTCTGTGCCCTCTGGGAGTAGCCCAGCAGTCTCCCTGTCTGGATAGACAATTCCCAATGGGAGGACATGGGCCCTAGCTGGAGTTTCTCCCTCACATGTTACCCACTTCTACAAGGCTTGCTAAAGTCTTGATGCTTTTATTTATTTATTTATTTATTTAACCAACTGAGAAACATCTCCATTAGTCTTGAAATAGATGCTTGTGGTATGCTAATAAATGCATAGTAAAGCTTGCACACTTTCCTCGCGTGTAAATTATCCATTCTTAAAGCAGAGCTTGAAAGTCTGCTGCAATGGCCCAGAAAATTGAGCTAATTATTTCAGTTTGGTGGCAGTCTCATGAATCTGGTCTTGGTTTCATTTTTCAAAGGCAATGCCATCCTCTAGGTGAGTTTCAGGCACTTCCTCAAATGCCGTGCATTTGTCTCCAAGTGTGGGGTTGAGTTACACTCTACTTGAGTGCTGTTTGTCTGTTCTCTGATCTCTAATGACCTATGTCCATTTAGGGACTCAGGGATGGCATCTCTGTCTTCCAAGCTGCTTAAGATCTCTGAATCCAGGAAAGAATAGAGCTTACCATGCTCCTGACCTCTGCCTATTCCTCTTTCTCCTTCTCCTTAGGGCACTGGATTTGGGAGCCTGAGATCCCAGAGCAGTGGGGGGAGAGGCCTGAAGAGGCATGCTAAGTAAATGTTAATGAACCCATAGGTTCAGACTGGAATGCCTTTTAGGGATTTCAGACTTGTTTTGATAAATTAAGCCCAACATCTGGATGGCATTTGGGTTAAGAACCATCGAGAGCTGTCCACTTACCCTGTGATCTGTCTTGCCAGTGCACATCACTTTTCTTAGTCTTTTCAAAACAATTTTGGCTCTGTTTACCTTCCCTAGGGTACTTTTTTCTATTTCTCTAATTTCTGTTCTCATCTTCATTATTTTATTCTTTCTACAAAAGATTAATTTAATCTTAGTTGATTAATCTTAGTTGATTAATTTAAAACTTTCTGGGGATCTTAGTTGATTAATTTAAAACTTTCTGGGGCATAATTTTTCTCTTTCCCAGTGATTGTCAGGTTCATTAGGGTCTGGCTCTTGACACAGAGCCCTGGGTATGTGTTGAGGACAATCAGATGAAGACTTAAAGGGAAGACTATTAGCTCTGGTCTCAAGGGGCTCTGTTTTAGGAAGGAGATAAGACAGTATGTATGACATGTTAAATTAATTACCCATAGACAGACTCTAAGATTTCAGAGGTGTGTTGATTGGGGAAAGCTCCGAGAAGAAGGTAGGAGCAAAGTCAGCTCTCACAGGACAGCTGGATCTCGATGGACTCGGAGGAGCAGAAGGGAAAGTTGCCAAGGGGCATGTTTGGGAGCCCACCATGACCTGGGGAGAGACCCTCCCAAGGCAAGGGGACTGTGAAGCAAAGGTCCAGAGTCTGGCCTCCAGTGTAAGGATCTGGGGGGAGCCAAGACCCAAGAGCTTGTCTGCGTGGAGTGAAGCATCCCGGAAGCATCTGAGTAAAAATGTGAGCACAATAATGAGACCAGATAAGGATGGTTTAGAGAACTATGGTTTAGAGAACACTGGTTTAGAGAAGGGTGGTTTAGGGAATGGTCGTTTAGAGAAGAGTGGTTTAGAGAAGAGTGGTTTAGAAAGCAAGAGAGAGTGTGATGCAGGGCCATGTGGGCAAAACCTTGAGTCAAGTGACACAGGGAGAACATGTCCATTCAGGTGACTTTCCACCTGAGCTTCTGGGTGTGGGAGGCTCGGGATATGGGCACAATCCATTGTGGAGCACCCAGACAGGTCCCTTTAGCAAAGAATATCTCCTTGACTTCAGATGGGGAGGTAGACGCAAGGACTTGCTGGAGCCACAGCAAATGGGGTCAAGCCAAATCCACTTCCTGGGCTTTCCAGGAACCAAAGTGTGTGATTGTTGTACCATATCCCACCTCCTTTCAAGGCTGTCACCTGGCAGAATGGCAAGGGCAAGGGAGAGTAGTTGGGACTGCTATGTGTGGTCCCAAACATCCAGATGAGGTGGCTGGATGCCCTCCTCCCAGGCACTCTCTGTCATGGCAAGACCCTCAAGCAGGTGGGAAAGCAGATGGAGGAGCAAGGTCCAAGGGCCACCACCACTGCTTCCAGCTGTCCTCCTCCCAGGAAAAATGCCAGTCTGGGAGTGAAGCATGGGCAGTGACCTTGCCATGTTCTCCCACAGTGCTGAGCACCTGGTAACTCCCACAGTCCTCCTCTAACAGAAATGGGCTTAACCCTTCAAGTCCTGGGCAAGAGGTTCCTAGTTGGCACCTCCCCATCTGTACAAGGGCAGGTGCATGATATCCGAGGAGAGAACAGAACTCTCCTGCACTGAAATGGTGGCTTCTCTAAGCTCCAATCCCTGAGGAGGATGAGGAAGACTTGCTTTGGGTGAGTCTTCAACTCCACCTTGTCAGTGTCCCTCATGTCCACATAGCTAACCCCAAGCCCTTGGGCAGACTGGACTAGAGTTTCCCACTTCCCAGCCTGAATCCTTCTGGGAAGACTCCACTCATAAGGAAATGACGGGTATTTCCAGGGACTTGAATGCCTAGGAGATGCATCTACAGGGGAGGCACCCACCTGGCTCCACCCCAGCTCTGGCCCAGGCATGTGGACCTTTGTCACAAGGATTCTCTCCTAGGGCACCAGCTCTGCTTAGGAGGCACTACCTTGTCACTGGGCCCCTTTAGCCTCCAATACTATCTTTTAGGTGAAACTGTCACGCCTTCTCCTAGGCAGTGCCTTTGCTTTAAGATGTTATTGAAGGTTTTCTTGACTTGGGAAGCTGAGGCAACTTTAAGTCAACACGTTCCATTGTGCACATTCTATGTTCACCAAATCTTTATTACAGGCCAGTTTTGACTGTTGCAGGATTTACCTTGCCTTAGAAATGAAAACTGCTTAGTTCCTTTGGCAAACATTACAGATGACAGAACCCCAGGTCCTTGGCCAGCAAGTAACACATCTGCTGGCCCACAGGATCAGAACGTGGTCTTTGAGGCAACCTGCACAGCCTGAAAGAAGCTTCAACCCGTGGAAGTTCCCTGGAACTTGGGCTCCTGGAGACCTTGACAGCCCAACTTTAATCGCCCCTTCATATGGTCACTTTCAGTCACCTCCTCTTATTCCCTTCAGAGCCCTAAGGATGTTCTAAAATGACTTTATTTGCCCACTAGCTTATTGTCTCTCTCTCTCTCTCTCTCTCTCTCTCTCTCTCAGCCAGAAGTTCACCTGCTCAAGATTTTCCCTCTGTCTCCCCAGTGCCTGGCATAGAAGGGACTTGGTAAATGCTTATGGAAGTGAATCAACACGGTTCAATCCAATGTATCCATCTGGCACTCAGGAGCCAAGGTTTGATTTTCAATAGCGCATATACATTCTTGAGACTCAGCATGGTGCAGAGGAATGGTGGGCCCAGTCTACAGTCAGCTTCACGTGGCTCAGACACCACTCACTAACACTGTGACCTCAACTCTGACATCTGAAAAGTGGGAATCCCTCTCTCATAAGGCCATTGTGAGAATAGGATAAAGCATATGAAGTGCCCCACCCAAAACAGATGGTGGATGAATAATCGTTACTATTATTGTACCTGATGATCTCACAGAGTGTTTTGTCTGTATTGCCTTGTTCTATTTATCTAACTTTTCTAAAAGGAAAGTGACCTTAGCCACTCAGGAAGTCAGGGCTGATGATCTCAGGGATACCAAAGGGGAAGGGAGAGCAAGGGCCTGAGTCCCCAAAGCCTCTAAGAGGAATGACTGCTTGCCTTCAGAGACCCTGTCTGAGGCTGTTGGAAAACCATAGTTGTATCCAGCTCCCACGGGCTGAGTCTTAAGATCATACATAAAGCAGTAAGTTTGAATCTCACAGAGCTTCTTACAATGCTTTCAGACCTACTCCAATTACATGATTCGAAGTTTCCCACAGAGAGACTGCTAGTCGTGACTCAGGAGAAAGGATGCAGGAACAGGGAACTGGGTCCTGATAACTGCTTAACAAGATTCACAGCCACGGTAAAGGCTGCTCCTGCCCTCAGCCTTTGGGAAGCACTCCTGCCCTCAGCCTTTGGGAAGCACTCCCTCCTCTTGACTCTGCAGTTCCATGTTCTCTTGGATGTGCCCCCGCTTCTCTGGGGTCCCTCTCAGTCTCTTCGTGGGTGCACTTTTCTTTACCCAGCTGATCATTACAGTCATGTGTCACTTAATGGTTGGGATACGTTCTGAGAAATGCATCATAGGTGATTTTGTGGTTATGCAAATATCGTAGAGTGACTTATACAATCCTAGATGGTACAGCTACTATACACCCTATATGGCATAGCCTATAGCTCCCGGGCTGCAAACCCGTACAGCATGTGACAACACTAGACACTGCAGGTAATTGTAACGCAATGGTATCTGTGTATCTAAACAGCTAAATGTAGAAATGATACAGTAAAAACACGGTATTATAATCTTATGTGACCACAGTTGTATATTTGGCCCATCACTGACTGAAACATCTTTATAAAACTCATGACTGTTGAGTTCCAACTGCTTTCTGATTAATTTCTGTCTCCCAGAGCAATTGTCTCATGAGCACAGCTCTGTCTGTTTGCCCAGGATTATGAACGTGCCCATTGCTTGACCGGCCCCTCAGTCCATCCACCTGTGCAGCCCCTGCACCTGGTGGTACAAAGCATCTCAAACTCAACAAGTCCCAGGCCCCAAGTCACTCCCATCCTCCTCCTCTGGGTTTCTCTCTCCAGGTTCCTTGGCTCAATGCACAGCTTCTCTGCCCCAACTCCCAGGCACCAAGACAGCAGTCCCACACCCACACATGGCCACCAGTTCTGGTTGATTTAACCACCGTCTGCCACTACTCTCCATCGTTTCCCCATTCAGGCCCCTGTCTCCTAGGTCCTGAGGACTGAACAGCCTCCATCTCATCTTCCAGCTGCAAGTGGGGCCCCTCCCATTCATTCTCCATGCTGCAGATGGCAGGGCACCATCTTTCCAAATGCAAATCAAATGGATCACATCAACCCCTCCCTGGCACTAGAGTCCTGCAGTGCACACAGCGTATGACTCCATTTAGAAGTTTGGTAGAATCAAGAAAGTGGCTCCCCTGGGGTGGAGAGGGCAGGACTGAGGGGAAGAAGGGAGCCTTCTGTAGATCTGGAAATGCCCCAACTCTCGATCTGGTGACAGTTACCTGGGTGTATAAACAGGTAGACACACATCAAGGTGTGAACTTCACATCTGTGCACTTTACTATATGTGAATGATATGTCAAAAAATACAAATAAGACATTTATAAATCTATATAACCTATGAAAAAAGAAATAAATTTAAAAGGCCTGTCAGGGACCCCTAATCTCTTTGAGGATGAAAACCAAGAATATTAGCACAGACTGTGTTTAGGATGGCATTCACCTGGCTTGCCTGGCAGTGTCCCGGCTTATGACTGAGGCCCTGGTGTAATTCTCAACAAGCCCTGTCCAACAATCAATTACATGGCAGCTTCTCTCCTGCCTCCAGGCCTCACCCCTGCTGTTCCCTCTGGCTAGAATGCTTTCTGTTCACCTTTCACCCATTCCTTGGGTTCCAGGTGAAACATCATTGACTCTGCACGTCTGCCCTTTACTTACCCTCACACTAGGAGGGTCCCTCTGTCGACTGCCCTAGGAGCACCCTGTCTGTCTCTTTCCTTCACCTTCCCAAGCCAGCTGGAGACTCAGGGTGGTGATGTGACCATCCCTTCAGTTTCAGTATGTATTGAAATTTGCTTAAATTCTCTTTCAGGATACAAGGAGCCTAAAATTCCCATCATGTAGAGGAGAAGACTGAATGATATTTAAGGAGTCCCTCCAAGGCTGCCCGCCCAGTAACTGCCAGAACCAGGACCAGAATCCATGAGGACCCTGATTCAGGGTTCAGACTCCCTAGGTTTTTCTGATAACTACACTATTTGATGGGGCTTTGGGGAAATGATTCCAAATATAATTTCCAATTTCTTGGGTCTAGGTCTGATAATTCAGAAAGTACAAAAGATTTAATTTAATGTCATAGGCCTTATGGACTCACCTGGAAGTTTACTTTCTCAAAAAAATTCCTGAATGAATAAAAATCTTATTAGTTGAGAGTTCTGAGTACTAAGCCTTCCTTTTTCCAGTATAGGCTGGAAGTTAAAGGTATTCTCTCTGTTAGTAACTGGGCATTTGTCCAATATGGAGGCATCACCACTGGCTGATGAAACCTCCCCTTCGCCAGCAGTGGTGTTCTGTGTAGATACAGGCCTCTGGAGCAAGCATGGATGGGGTGGGGCTGTGGGGTCACACCATCCTGCCTGGCGCAGTTCCAGCCCTGTCACTCCTGGATGCGTGACTTGGGGGAAGTTATCAACCCTCTCTAGGCATGAGGTCCTGATCTGAAAAATGGGGAACTACTAGTGCCTAACTTGAAGGATTGTTTTCATGATTGAATAAGATAATTCATGCAAAAATTGTTGGCATGCAGTGGGCACTCAGTAGATATCAGTTTTCTTCTCCTCCTTCCCTTCTCTGCCACCTTCTTCTTCTTTTCTTCCTCCCCTTTCTCCCTGCTTTCCCCTCCCCATGCCTCCTTCTCCTTCTGCTTTATCACCTTCCTGTTTTCCATCTCCTTCTCTCTTCATCCTTCTTCTTTTCCTTCCCACTTCCACCTCTGTCTTCTTAATGATAGTCTTAATAATAGACCCACATCTTCTGATAATCGAGATTACTTTCTATCAGCCACAGAAAAGCCACAGTGCATGAACCAAGAAGTAGTGGACTAGGAGATGGGTTGCTTTCTAGGTTAACTCATCCATTTCATTCCATCTGAGCCACCTTATGGTTCAAGATGTTCTTAACCACTTCTTCAGTTTTTTACACCCTTCCTAAGACATGAGTACCATAACTAAAGTATCTAGATGTGCTCCATCTAGAAAAGAAAAGAATACCCACCTGCCCTGGAGCCATGCTGGGCTTCCCACAGAGGAGCCCCAAATATAATGCTCTGGGGTCAGAAGATCACTTACTGACTCAAGGGGAGCCTATGGAAAACCTATGCACTAAAATGAATTATCTCAAAACAACATGTAGAGGGCAAGGTTGCAGAGGTCAGGTTGTGCTAGCAAACCTGGACCTACACCACAGGGGAAAGTTCAAACATAGTTCCTATGGCAAATATTTGCCTGATGTTTGCTGTTACCTCAGCTCTTGCTTTGTTTATCTGAAGGTCACGTTGCCTTTCAAGTTCCCATCTGATTGGCAGCTGGAGGCCCTGATGACCACACAGCTGGATAGATGTTAGGAATCTGGGCCGAGATGCATGAACTACACTTTTGAAACAGATTCCCTAGGGCCATGGTCTGGGAGAGAAGGAGGCAAACATCTTTTGGGACTCCATCCTTCTCTCCCCAGTCCTTGGTGAGTAGCCCTGCAACCAGGCTGCATTTACCTTCTCTCCATTAAGATTATGGTATTGACTACCATTGGACAGCAGGCCCCTAGAGTGAGTTTACTGAGAAGTGGGTGGAGTTTTCTGAGTCAGCATGAACATCGAAACAAGATTTAGTAATATTGCTGGCTAGGAGGAAGGACGTAGCCCTGACTCCATTCACTGTGTGCTTTAAATCTGGGTACCTATTAACATCAGGTCTGAGGAGAGGCCACCCACAACCTCCAGCACTATAACAAATCCTTTAAGCAGCACCACAGGTCTTGTCAAGTGAAGGTGAGGTCGTCACAATAGTTAACTGTTTACAGAGTAGTCATTTTTTTAGAGACAGAGTCTCTCTCTGTTGCCCAGGCTGGAGTGCAGTAGCATGATATCTGCTCAATGAACTTTCACCTCCCAGGTTCCAGAGATTCTCCTGCCTCAGCCTCCTGAGTAGCAGGGATTACAGGTGCCTGTCACCACGCCCAGCTTATTTTGTTTTTGTTTTTTTCTTTTTTCTTTTTTTTAAATTATACTTTAAGTTCTAGGGTACATGTACACAACGTGCAGGTTTGTTACATACGTATACATGTGCCATGTTGGTGTGCTGCACCCATTAACTCGTCATTTACATTAGGTATATCTTCTAATGCTATCCCTCCCCCCTCCACCACCCCATGACAGGTCCCGGTGTATGATGTTCCCCTTCCTGTGTTCTCATTGTTCAATTCCCACCTATGAGTGAGAACATGTGGTGTTTGGTTTTCTGTCCTTGCAATAGTTTGCTTAGAATGATGGTTTCCAGCTG
>NW_012101998.1:1066866-1067214 GCF_000951045.1 Mandrillus leucophaeus | reverse complement strand
TTGGTAGCTTGATGGGGATGGCATTGAATCTATGAATTGCCTTAGGCAGTATGGCCATTTTCACAATATTGATTCTTCCTATCCATGAGCGTGGAATGTTCTTCCATTTGTTTGTGTCCTCTTTTATTCCTTTGAGCAGTGGTTTGTAGTTCTCCTTGAAGAGGTCCTTCACATTCCTTGTAAGTTGGATTCCTAGGTATTTTATTATCTCTGAAGGAATTGTGAATGGGAGTTCACTCATGATTTGGCTGCCTGTCTGTTATTGGTGTATAAGAATGCTTGTGATTTTTGCACATTGATTTTGTATCCTGAGACTTTGGTGAAGTTGCTTATCAGCTTAAGGAGATT
>NW_012101998.1:1061795-1066326 GCF_000951045.1 Mandrillus leucophaeus | reverse complement strand
TTTCTGTGGGGTCGGTGGTGATATCCCCTTTATCCTTTTTTTGTTGCATCTGTTTGATTCTTCTCTCTTTTCTTCTTTATTAGTCTTTCTAGTGATCTATCAATTTTGTTGATCTTTTCAAAAAACCAGCTGCTGGATTCATTGATTTTTTGAAGGGATTTTTTGCATCGCTATCTCCTTCGGTTCTGCTCTGATCTTAGTTATTTCTTGCCTTCTGCTAGCTTTTGAATGTGTTTGCTCTTGCTTCTCTAGTTCTTTCAATTGTGATGTTAGGGTGTCAATTTTAGATCTTTCCAGCTTTCTCTTGTGGGCCTTTAGTGCTATAAATTTCCCTCTACACAGTGCTTTAAACATGTCCCAGAAATTCTGGTATGTTGTGTCTTTGTACTCATTGATTTCAAAGAAGATCTTTATTTCTTCCTTCATTTCGTTATGTACCCAGTAGTCATTCAGGAGCAGGTTGTTCAGTTTCCATATAGTTGAGTGGTTTTGAGTGAATTTGTTAATCCTGAGTTCTAGTTTGATTGCACGGTGGCCTGAGAGACAGTTTGTTGTGATTCCTGTTCTTTTACATTTGCTGAGGAGTGCTTTACTTCCAACTATGTGGTCGGTTTTGGAATAAGTGTGATGTGGTGCTGAGAAGGATATATATTCTGTTGATTTGGGGTGGAGAGTTCTGTAGATGTATATTAGGTCTTCACGATGCAGAGCTGAGTTCAATTCCCAGATATCCTTGTTAGCTTTCTGTCTTATTGATCTATTTAATGCTGACAGTGGGGTGTTAAAGTCTCCCATTATTATTGTATGGTTGTCTAAGTCTCTTTGTAGGTCTCTAAGAACTTGCTTTTTGAATCTGGGTGCTCCTGTATTGGGTGCATATATATTTAGGAAAGTTAGCTCTTCTTGGTGAATTGATCCCTTTACCATCATGTGATGGCCTTCTTTGTCTCTTTTGATCTTTGTTGGTTTAAAGTCTGTTTTATCAGAGACTAGGATTGCAAACCCTGCCTTTTTTCGTTTTCCACTTGCTAGGTAGATCTTCCTCCATCCCTTTATTTTGAGCCTATGTGTATCTCTGCACATGAGATGGGTCTCCTGAATACAGCACACTGATGAGTCTTGATTATCCAATTTGCCATCTGTGTCTTTTAGTTGGAGCATTTAGCCCATTTACATTTAAGGTTAATATTGTTATGTGTGAATTTGATCCTGTCACTATGATGTTAGCTGGTTATTTTGCTTGTTAGTTGATGCAGTTTATTCCTAGCATTGGTGGTCTTTACAATTTGGCATGTTCTTGCAGTGGCTGGTACTGGTTGTTCCTTTGCATGTTTAGGACTTCCTTCAGGAGCTCTTGTAGGGCAGGCCTGGTGGTGACAAAATCTCTAAGCATTTGCTTGTCTGTAAAGGATTTTACTTCTCTTTCACTTATGAAACTTAGTTTGGCTGGATATGAAATTCTGGGTTGAAAATTCTTTTCTCTAAGAATGTTGAATATTGGCTCCCACTCTATTCCGGGTTGTAGAGTTGCTGCCAAGAGATCTGCTGTTAGTCTGATGGGCTTCCCTTTGTGGGTAACCCGACCTTTCTCTCTGGCTGCCCTTAATATTTTTTCCTTCATTTCAACTTTGGTGAATCTGACAATTATGTGTCTTGGAGTTGCTCTTCTTAAGCAGTATCTTTGTGGCATTCTCTGTATTTCCTGAATTTGAATGTCAGCCTGCCTTGCTAGGTTGGGGAAGTTCTCCTGGATAATATCCTGCAGAGTGTTTTCCAACTTGGTTCCATTCTCCCCATCACTTCCAAGTACATCAATCAGACATAGATTTGGTCTTTTCTCATAGTCCCACATTTCTTGGAGGCTTTGTTCATTTATTTTTACTCATTTTTCTCTCAACTTCTCTTCTCGCTTCATTTCATTCATTTGATCTTCAATCACTGATACCCTTTCTTCCAGTTGATTGAATCGGCTACTGAAGCTTGTACATTTGTCACGTAGTTCTTGTGCCATGGTTTTCAGCTCCATCAGGTCATTTAAGGACTTCTCTACAGTGGTTATTCTAGTTAGTCATTCGTCTAATCATTTTTCAAGGTTTTTAGCTTCTTTGCAATGGGTTTGAACTTCCTCCTTTAGCTTGGAGAAGTTTGATCGTCTGAAGCTTTCTTCTCTGAACTCGTCAAAGTCATTCTCCATCCAGCTTTGTTCCATTGCTAGCGAGGAGCTGTGTTCCTTTTAAGGGGGAGAGGCACTCTGATTTTTAGAATTTTGGGCTTTTCTGCTCTGTTTTTTCCCCATCTTTGTGGTTTTATCTACCTTTGGTCTTTGATGGTGATGAGATACAAATGGGGTTTTGGTGTGGATGTCCTTTCTGTTTGTTAGTTTTCCTTCTAACAGTCAGGACCCTCAGCTGCAGTTCTGTTGGAATTTGCTGAAGGTCCACTGCAGACCTGTTTGCCTGGGTGTCACCAGCAAAGGCTGCAGAACAGTGAATATTGCTGAACAGCAAATGTTGCTGCCTGATCGTTCCTCTGGATGCTTCATCTCAGAGGGGTTCCCACCTGTGTGAGGTGTCAGTCTGCCCCTACTGGGGGGCGCCTCCCAGTTAGGCTACTCGGGAGTCAGGGACCCACTTGAGGAGGCAGTCTGTCCATTCTCAGATCTCAAACTCCATGCTGGCATAACCACTAGTCTCTTTAAAGCTGTCAGACAGGGACATTTAAGTCTGCAGAAGTTTCTGCAGCCTTTTGTTTGGCTATGCCCTGCCTCCAGAGGTGGAGTCTACAGAGGCAGTCAGGCCTCCTTGAGCTGTGGTGGGCTCCACCTGGTTCGAGCTTCCTGGCCACTTCGTTTATTTACTCAAGCCTTGGCAATGGAGGGCACGCTTCCCCCAGCCTCTCTGCTGCCTTGCAGTTTGATCTCAGACTGCTGTGCTAGCAATGAGCGAGGCTCCGTGGGCATGGGACTCTCTGAGCCAGGTGCAGGATATAATCTCCTGGTGTGCTGTTTGCTAAGATCCTTGGAAAAGTGCAGTATTAGGGTGGGAGTAACCCAATTTTCCAGGTGCCGTCTGGGTGAGGTGATGCTTAAGCCTACTGCACTCCCTTGGGGAGGGGAACCAGCACCTGCTGCCGCTGCCTGCTGTCTTAAGCCAAGTTGAGCTTCTTGGGGGAGGGGCAACAGCCAGCACTGGGACTTGCAACTGCTTAACACGCTAAGCTGCCTGGACGGGGGAAGGGCAGCACTCATTTCTATAGCTCCAGGTTGCTCTTTTCTCCTGCTGGAGCCGGGAAGGCTGAATGGCTTGGTCCCAAGACTTGTCTGCACAGTCCAACACACCAGCTGTGGCAGTCTGTGGCCAGCATGCCTCTTCAGGCCTAACCCTGACCCATTCTTCCTCAGTGGGCCGGGCTTCCCTGTAGGACCTCCAATAACTCCAGCCAGAGGCGTAGGGACAGAATTTGGATCTCCCTGGGCCTGAGCCTCAAGGGGGCAGGGTGGCCACAGTCTCTGCAGACCAGCAGACTTAGCCTCTGGTCCTGGTAGTTCTAAGGAATCCAGGCAGCCCAGACTAGTGGGTTTCCCCCCAGTGAAGCACACCACCATCTCCACCAAGGGACAAAGTGCTTCATTTAATGGGTCCTGCTCCCCGTGCCACCCCACTGGATGAAACCCTCCAACAGGAGTTGCTAGACACCCTATACAGGAGCAATCCTACTGCCATCAGTTTGGTTCCCCTCAAAGTCAGAGGTCCCAGAAGGAGCAGACCCCCATCTTTGCTGTTCTCTAGCCTCCTTGAGTGACATCTCCAGGCACAGGAGCAAATCAGATGAATAGGGCCTGAAGTGAACCCCCAGCAAACTGCAACAGCCCTACAGAAGAAGGACCTGACTATTGAAAGAAAAACAAACAAGCAAAGAGTGACAACAATAGCATCAACAATAACAACAAAGGTCCCCACAAAAACTCCATCCAAGGGTAAGCAGCCTCAAAGATCAAAACTAGACAAACTCATGAAGATAAGAAGGAATCAATGAAAAAAAATCTGAAAACCCAAAAGGCCAGAGTGCCTATTCTCCTCCAAATGATTGCAGCATGTCTCCATCAAGAGCACAGAAGTCAGGGGAAGGATCAGATGGATGAATTGACAAAAGTAGGCTTCAGAAGATGGGTCATAAAAAACTACAGTGAACTAAAGGAACATGTTCTAACTCAAGACAAAGAAGCTAAGAACCAGCCGGGTGCAGTGGCTCAAGTCTGTAATCCCAGCACTGCGGGAGGCCGAGGCAGGCAGATCACCTGAGGTCAGGAGTTTGAGACCAGTCTGACCAATATGATGAAATCCCGTCTCTACTGAAAATACAAAAATTAGCTGGGTGTGGTGGCATGCACCTATAATCTCAGTACTTGGGAGGCTGAGACAGGAGAATTGCCTGAACCTGGCAGGTGGACATTGTAGCGAGCTGAGATTGTGCTCCAGCCTAGGCAACAAGAGCAAAATTCCAACAACAACAACAACAAAAAAAAAAAAAA
>NW_012101998.1:1057423-1061745 GCF_000951045.1 Mandrillus leucophaeus | reverse complement strand
AAAAAAAAAAAAGAAGAAGAAGAAGAAAAAGAAGCTAAGAACCTTGATAAAAGGTTAAAGGGATTGCTAACTAGAATAACCAGTTTAAAGAGGAACATAAACGACCTAATGGAGCTGAAAAACACAGCACAAGAACTTTGTGAAGCATATACAAGTATCAACAGCTGAATCAACCAAGCAGAAGAAAGAATATCAGAGTTTGAAGACCAGCTTACTGAAATAATACATACATACAAGAAGAGAGAAAAAAGAATGAAAAAGAACAAATAAAACATCCAAGAAATATGGGTCTATGTGAAAAGACTGAACCTATGATTCATTGGAGTACGAGGAGACAGGGAGAATGGAAACAAGCTGGAAAACGTACTTCGGGATATTATCCATGAGCACTTCCCCAACCTTCTAAGAGAAGCCAACATGCAAATTCAGGAAATACGGAGAACAGCATTAAGATACTCCACAACAAGATCAACCCCAAGACACATAATCATCAGATTCTCCAAGGTTGAAATGAAGGAAAACTGTTAAGGGCAGCCAGAGAGAAAGGCCAGGTCACTTCAAAGGGAAGCCCATCAGACAAACAGTGGACTTCTCAGCAGAAACTCTAGGAGCCAGAATAGATTGGGGGCCAATATCCAACATTCTTAAAGGAAAGAATTTTCAACCCAGAATTTCATATCCAGCCAAACTAAGCTTCATAAGTGAAGGAGAAATAAAATCATTTCCAGACAAGCAAATGCTGCAGGATTTCTTTACCACCAGGCCTGCCCTGCAAGAGCTCCTAAAAGAAGCACTAAATATGGAAAGGAAAAACCGGTACCAGCCACTGCAAAAACACATCAAAATATAAAGACCAATGAAGGAACTATGAAGGAACTGAATCAACTGGTATGCAAAATAGCATCATGATCACAGGATCAAATTCACACATAACAATACTAACCTTAAATGTAAATGGGCTAAATGCCCAAATTAAAAGACAAAGACTGGCAAATTGGATAAGGAATAAAGACCCATTAGTGTGCTGTGTTGAGGAGACCCACTTACGTGCAAAGACACACATAGACTCAAAATAAAAGGATGGAGGAAAATTTACCAAGCAAATGGAGAGAAAAGAAAAAGCAGGGGTTGTAATCTTAGTCTCTGACAAAACAGACTTTAAACCAACAATGATCAAAAAAGACAAAGAATGGCATTACATAATGGTAAAGGGAACAAGTCAACAAGAAGAACTAACTATGCTAAATATATATGCACCCAATACAGGAGCACCCAGATTTGTACAAGTTCTTAGAGACCTACAAAGGGACTTAGACTCCCACACAATAATAGAGGGAGACTTTAACACCCCACTGTCAGTATTAGGCTGATCAGTGAGACAGAAAATTGACAAGGATATTCAGGACTTGAACTCAGCTCTGGATCAAGGATATTCAGGACTTGAACTCAGCTCTGGATCAAGTGGACCTAGTAGAAATCTAAATAACTCTTTACTGTAAATCAATAGAATATACATTCTTCCCAGCATCACATGGCATTTATTCTAAAATCAACCACATAATTGAAAGTAAAACACTCCTCAGCAAATGCAAAAGAACTGAAATCATAACAGTCTCTGAGACCACCGTGCAATCAAATCAGAACTCAGGATTAAGAAACCCACTCAAAACCACACAATTTCATGGAAATCGAACAACCTGTTCATGAATAACTCCTGGGTAAATAATGAAACTAAGGCAGAAATCAAGAAGTTCTTTAAAACCAATAACAACAAAGAGGCAACGTACCAGAATTTCTGGGACACAGCTAAAGCAGTGTTAAAAGGGAAATTTATAGCACTAAATATCCACATCAGAAAGCTAGAAAGATCTCAAATCAACACTCTAACATCACAATTAAAAGAGCTAGAGAGGTAAGAGCAAAATATTCCAAAATCTAGCAGAAGACAAGAAATAACTAAGATCAGAGGAGAAGTGAAGGAGAGAGAGACATGAAAAACTCTTTAAAAAATCAACAAATCCAGGAGTTGTTTTTTGGAAAAAATTAACAAAATAGACTGCTAGTTGAAGAAGAGAGAGAAGAATCAAATAAACACCAAAAAAAGGATAAAGGGGATATCGCCATTGACCCCACAGAAATAAAAACTATCATCAGAGAATACTATAAATACCTCTCTGCAAATAAACTAGAAAATCTAGAAGAAATGGATAAATTCCTGGATGCACACACCCTATCAAGACTAAACCAGGAAGAAGTTGAATCCCTGAATTGACCATTAACAAACTCTGAAATTGAGACAATAATTAATAGCCTAGCAACCAAAAAAAGCCCAGGACCAGATGAGTTCACAGCTGAATTCTACCAAAAATACAAACAGGAGCTGGTACCATTCCTCCTAAAACTATTCCAAACAATTAAAAAGGAGGGACTCCTCCCTAACTCATTTTATGAAGCCAGCGTTATCCTGATACCACAACCGGGAAGAGAGACACAAAAAAAGATTTCAGGCCAATATCCCTGAAGAACATCAATGCAAAATCTCTCAATAAAATACTGGCAAACCGAATCCAGCAGCACATCAAAAATCTTACCCATCACGATCAAATCAGCTTCATCCCTGTGATGCAAGGCTGGTTCAACATACACGAGTCAATAAATGTAATCCGTCACATAAACAGAACCAAAGACAAGAACCACATGATTATCTCAATAGATGCAGAGAAGGCCTTCGACAAAGTTCTACAGCCCTTCATGTTAAAACTCTCAATAAACTAGGGATTGATGGAACATATCTCAAAATAGTAAGAACTATTTATGACAAACCCACAGCCAATATAATATTGAATGAGCAAAAGCTGGATGCATTTCCTTTGAAAACCAGCACAAGACAAGGATGCCCTCTCTCACCACTCCTATTCAACCCAGTATTAGAAGGTCTGGCCAGGGCCATCAGGCAAGAGAAAGAAATAAGGGGTATTCAAATAGGAAGAGAGGAAGTCAAGTTGCCTCTGTTTGCAGAGGACATGATATTATATTTAGAAAACTCCACCATTGCAGCCCAAAAACTTCTTGAACTGATAAGCAACTTCAGCAAATCTTAGGATACAAAATTAATGTGCAAAAAGCACAAGCATTCCTTTATACCAACAATAGGAAAGCAGAGAGCCAAATCATAAATGAACTCTCATTCACAACCACTACAAAGAGAATAAAATATTTTAGAATGCAGCTAACAAAGAATGTGAAGGACCTCTTCAAGGAGAACTACAAACCACTGCTCAAGGAAATAAGAAAGGAAACAAACAAATGGAAAAACATTTCATGCTCATCAATAGGAAGAATCAATGTCGTGAAAATGGCCATACTGCCCAAAGTAATTTATTTATTTTATTATACTTTAAGTTCTGGGTTACATGTGCAGAACATGCAGTTTTGTTATACAGGTATACACATGCCATGGTGGTTTGCTGCACCCATAAACCTGTCACCTACATGAGGTATTTCTCCTAATGTTATTCCTTCCCTAGCCCCTCATCCACCACAGGCCCCGGTGTGTGATTTTCCCTCCATGTGTCCATGTGTTCTCATTGTTCAACTCCCACTTATGAGTGAGAACATGTGGTGTTTGGTTTTCTGATCTTGTGATAGTTTGCTGAGAATGATGGATTCCAGCTTCATCCATGTCCCTGCAAAGGACATGAACTCATCCTTTTTAATGGCTGCATAGTATTCCATGGTGTATATGTGCCACATTTTCTTAATCCAATCTATCATTGATGAACATTTGGGTTGGTTTCAAGTCTTTGCTATTGTGAATAGTGCTGCAACAAACATACGTGTGCATGTGTCTTTATTGTAGAATGATTTACAATCCTTTGGATATATACCCAGTAATGGGATAGCTGGGTCAAATGGTATTTCTAGTTCTAGATCCTTGAGGAATCACCACACTGTCTTCCACAATGGTTGAGCTAATTTACACTCCCACCAACAGTGTAAAAGCATTTCTGTTTTTCCACAACCTCTCCAGCACCTGTTGTTTCCTGACTTGTTCATGATCGCCATTCTAACTGGCGTGAGATGGTATCTCATTGTGGTTTTGATTTGCATTTCTCTAATGACCAGTGATGATGAGCATTTTTTCATGTGTCTATTGGCTGCATAAATGTCTTCTTTTGAGAAGTGTCTGTTCATATCCTTTGCCCATTTTTTGATGGGGTTGTTTGCTTTTTTCTTGTAAATTTGTTTAAAGTTCTTTGCAGATTCTGGATATTAGCCCTTTGTCAGATGGATAGATTGCAAAAATTTTCTCCCATTCTGTA
>NW_012101998.1:950355-1057373 GCF_000951045.1 Mandrillus leucophaeus | reverse complement strand
TTGGCTTTTGTTGCCATTGCTTTTGGTGTTTTATTCATGAAGTCTTTGCCTATGCTATGTCCTGAATGGTATTGCCCAGGTTTTCTTCTAGGATTTTTATGGTCCTAGGTCTTAAGTTTAAGTCTTTGATCCATTTTGAGTTGATTTTTGTATAAGATGCAAGGAAGGGGTCCAGTTTCAGTTTTCTGTATATGGCTAGCCAGTTTTCCCAACACCATTTATTAAATAGGGAATCTCTTCCTCATTGCTTGTGTGTGTCAGGTTTGTCAAAGATCAGATGGTAGTAGGTATGTGGTGTTATTTTGAGGCCTCCGTTCTGTTCCATTAGTCTATATATCTGTTTTGGTACCAGTACCATGCTGTTTTGGTTACTGTAGGCTTGTAGTAAAGTCTGAATTCAGGTAGTGTGATGCTAGAGGTGATGCCTCCAGCTTTGTTCTTCTTGTCCAGGATTGTCTTGGCTATATGTGTTCTTTTTTGATTTCATATGAAGTTTAAAGTAGCTTTTTTCCCAATTCTGTGAAGAAAGTCAGTGGTAGCTTTTGGGCAAAGTAATTTATAGATTCAATGCTATTCCCATCAAACTACTATGGACATTCTTCACAGAATTAGAAAAAAATATTTTGAATTTCATATGGAATCAAAGAAGACCCCAGATAGCCAAGACCATTCTAAGCAAAGAGAACAAAGCTGGAGGTATCACACTACTGATTTCAAACCGTACTACAAGTCTACAGTAATCAAAACAGCTTGGTACTGGTACCAAAACAAACATATAGACCCATGGAGCACAACAGAGACCTCAGAAATAACACCACACATCTACAACCATCTGATCTTTGACAAACCTGACAAAACAAGCAATGAGGAATGGATCTCCTAATCAATAAATAGTGCTGCGAAAACTGGCTAGCCATTTGCAGACAACTGAAATTGGACCCTTTCCTTACACCTTATACAAAAATTAACTCAAGATTGATTAAAGACTTAAACATAAAACTCAAAACCATAAAAATCCTAGAAGAAAGCCTAGGCAATACCATTCAGGACATAGGCATGGGCAAATACTTCATGGCAAAAATGTCAAAAGCAATTGCAATGAAAGCAAAAATAGACAAATGGGATCTAAACGAACTAAAGAGCTTCTTCACAGCAAAAGAAACTATCATCAGAGTGAACAGGCAACCTACAGAATGGGAAAGAATTTTTGCGATCTACCCATCTGATGAAGATCTAATATCCAGAATTTACAACGAACTTAAACAAATTTAAAAGAAAAAAAACAACCCCATCAACATCACTGATCATCAGAGAAATGCAAATCAAAACCGCAATGAGCTACCACCTCATGCCAGTCAGAATGGCAATTATTAAAAAGTCAAGAACCAATAGATATTGGTAAGGCTGTGGAGAAATAGGAACGCTTTTACACTGTTGGTGGAAATGTAAATTAGTTCAGCCATTGTGGAAGACAGTATGGTGATTCCTCAAGGATCTAGAACCAGAAATATCATTTGACCCAGCAATCCCATTACTGGGTATACACCCAAAGAATTATAAGTCATTCTACTCTAAAGACACATGCACACGTATGTTTACTGCAGTACTATTCACAATAGCAAAGACATAGAACCAACCCAAAAGCCCATCAATGATAGACTTGACAAAGAAAATATTGTACATATACACCATGGTATACTAAGCAGCCATAAAAAGGAATAAGATTATGTTCTTTGCAGGGACATGGATGAAGCTGGGAGCCATCATCCTCAGTGAACTAACACAGGAACAGAAAACCAAACACCGCGTGTTCTCACTCTTAAAGGGAAGTTGAACATTGAGAACACATGGACACAGAGAGCGGTATGACACACACCAGGGTCTATTAGGGCATGGGGGGGTGAGAGGAAGGAATTTAGAGGACAAGTCAATAGGTGCAGCAAACCACTATGGCAAATGTATACCTATGTAACAAACCTGCACGTTCTGCACATGTATCCCTCCCCCCCCCCACTGTTTTTTAGAATTAGTAAAGAAAAACAAAGTAAATAAAAAGTAAGAAAATTATTTTTTACAAAAGAGAGGGGAAAAAGAGGAAGAAGAAGAAAAACAACTAACTAGGTGGCAACTGCTCTCTGTGATGTTGATAAGGCAAGAATAGGTTTCCACTTACTTGATGAAGTCCAAGTTATTTTCTTCTCTCAGGATACTGGAACAGACAGTTGCAAGGCTCAGATACATACAGTTGCTTATAAACCCATTGTAAAATTGAAAACAATCATAATTTGGGGACCATCTGTATTTGAGCTGGAACTTATAAGACCCCATTCTCAAGATTCAACTCCTGTTTTCAAAGGCATTCACTTACCCCTTGCCATTTGTAACCTGAGAGATTCATATGCTGTCGGCATGCAAGTGCCTGTGTGAAATTAATTTGCCCTTTGCCTACAAAGATTTCAGCTTTTGGATGAAATGCTGTTAACTCCATATTTTCTCTAATTCTTGCTATACTTTTAAAAGTAAAAAAAATTAAAAGATATCATATTTACAAGTGCACAAATCACAAGTGTCCAGCTCAATGAATTTTCACAATGGGAGCACACCCATATAACCACCAAGATAAAGAAGTAAAGCATCAGTAGCACCCCAGAAGCCTTCACATTCCCACCTAGCTACTCACTTCTCCTCCAAGTAGAGGGGAAGCCTACTGTATGCATTATTTTGGTGTCTGGTTTCCTTAGCTCAGCATTATCTTTGTGAGATGCAAGCGCATTGTTGCATGTAGCAATATGCTATTCTTTCTTATTCTTATCTAGTATTTCATTGTATAATTTCATCATAACTTATTTATCCATTCTGCTATTGAGGTACATTTTATTTGTTTCCACTTTTTTATTATTACAAATTGTGTTGCAATAAATCTCTCCTGAGGTATCTTTTAATTTGCATGTATGTGCATTTTTGTTACACCTAGAAGTGATATCATTATTCTTTTAATTTAAGCCATCCGGTAGAAGCATTCGTGGCCTTTGTGGCCTTAATTTACATTTCCTTGATGACTAATAAAACCAAGCTCTTTTTTGTGTATCTGTTGGCCGTGTAATTACCTTTCTGTGAAGTGCCACTTTAAGACTTTTGTCCCTTTTTAAAAATTTTTATTTTTCTTGCTTAAATGTAAGGATTCTTTATATATTCTGGAGTCAAGAACTTTGTGTTTTTGAATATATAATAATATCTTCTTAACACTGGGGCTTTGCTATCTTAATGGTACGTTTTGATAAACAGAATTTTAAAATCATATTTTATAGTACAATTTAACTTTTTTATTTTATTGATAACATTTTTTGCATTCTGTTTAGGAGATTTGATGTTTTCCAATATAATTTCATGATTAAGTGAATTTAATTGACTTTTAGAAATCATAGTGTTTCACAATGAGGTCTTTAGCTCATCTAGAATTGATGGAATATCTATGATGTAAGGTAAAGATCATGATTCAGTTATACTCCATGTGGATATCCAATGGTTTCCACTTAGTTTTTGGAAAGATTATCTTTTTCCCAGAGCACTGTAATGTCAACTTTGTCATAACTCAAGTTCTTTTATATATTTGGACTGTCTTGGGATTCTTTGTTCTGCTATTTAGTCTATTAATCTATCCTGCACTAATATCACATGACCTTAATATCTATAGTCTGCAAGTCTTGATGTCTAGCAATGCTCTTCTTGTCTTTCTTCTTCATGACTGCCTTTACTACTCTTGACTTTCTCTGGGACTCTTTTCGTATACATTTTAGAATCAGCTTGTCAGCTTGTAACTAGATTTAATTTGCTAATGTTTTGTTCACAGAAGAAATTGGCCTTACACTAGAGTTTTTCTTTTTTGTAATCTTGTCATATTTTTGTTAGAAGGTTTTACTAGGTTCATAAAATGAGTTGGAAAGTGTCTCTTTTATTATTTTATAAAAGACTTTGGATACAATTAATTTATTTCTCATGTGTTTGGGATAATTCACTGGGGAATTCATGTGGTCTTGAAGTTTCTTTTATATATAATATAAAATATAACATTTACAAAATTTCAGATTTGATTAAAAATAGATATAGTACTATTTAGATTTTCTATTCCTTTTGTGTTAGTTTTTGAATAGCTATATTTTTCTTGGAATACATTCATTTTATCTGATTTTCAAATGTATCAGTTTAATGTTTTTAAAAATACTTTATAAACATTTAAATAACTTCAGGGTCTCTAGTGATAATTCTTATCATTAAAGATATTGGAAAAGTATTCTCTGAGTGTGTGTGTCTCCATTTCCCCCCTCTATTTAGTTTTTTTTATTTTGAAATAATTAAAGGCTTAATGGAATTTACATAGATAATACAGATAATATAGATGTTGTATATCTTTTCCCCACCAGTTTCCCCTAGTGGTTACACCTTATATAATTATAGTATGATATCAAAATAAGAAAATTGATAATTCTGCTTATGTGTGTAATTTTGTGCTATCCCATCATGTTATCCTAAATGTGACAACCACTGCTATCAAGATGCAATTCAGCTCCACTGAAGTTTAGAAACTTTACATCTCTTAATAACCCTTTACTCTCTCCTGCTTATAATTATCTAAAATATTTTCTCTACATATATTGAGTACCACATCAGATATTATTATAACTTTTTGCTTCAGCCATCAAATGTAGTTAAGAAAATTCAAAAAGAGAAAGAGAATCCCTTGTATTTACCTACATTTTTGCTCTTTCTGTTGTTCTTTCTTCTTTCTTGATGTTCTAAGTTTCTGATGAGGAATCTATTGTCATTTGAATTTTTTTAACTCTGTGAGTAATATACCCTTTCTCTCTCAGTACATTCAAGATTTTTTTTTTTATATTTAGTTTTCTGAAGTTTGCTTGTGATGTGTCCTGGCATGAATTTCTCTGGGTCAGTCCTATTTAGTATTCATTCATCTTCTTGAATGTATAGATTTTTGTCTTTTGAAATATTAGGGAAACTTTCAACGATTATTTCTCTGAATACTTTTTCAGCCCTACTCTCTTACTCTTATCCTTCTGTGACATGTTAGATTACACATGTTGTAACAAAATATGGTTTATTTTAGTTCCACAGTTCATAAGGGTTTGTTCTAAAAACAAAAAACAAAAAACAAAAAAAACACCTCTGTTTTCTCTCTGTTTTTCACACTAGGTAATATCTCTTGTTCTCTCTTTAAGTTCACTGATTCTTTTCTCTGTTCTATTCTGTTGTTAATCTATTTTTTTTAAAAAAAGTATGGTTATTGTGTTTTTAAGTTCTGACATTTCTTTTTATTCTTTATGTCTTCCATTTTTTGCTAAGACTTTATATTTTCTATTTGTTTCAAGTATGTTTATTATTGTTCATTGAAGCATTTTTATGATGGCTGCTTTAAAATCATCATCAGATAATTCCAACATCTGTTCTGTTTTGGTGCTGGCATCTTCTGTTGGTTGGTTTTTCTCATTCAAGTTGCTATTTTCCTGGTTTGCAGTATACTGAATTATTTTTCATTTAACTCAAATATTTGAGTATTATGTTGTGAGACTTTGGATCTTATTTAAACTTTGTTTTTCCATGCCTCCTCTGACACTGCACCAGCAGGGCTGAGAAGGTGCTGCTTCATTACTGTTAGGTGGGATAGGAAAGTCCCAGTTCCCTCTTTGACCTTCTTTGACATGTGAGAGGGAAGAGATGCTTATTACTGCTAGGTAGAGTGGGATTTCAGTTCCCCCACTAGGGCTCTGCTGATATTACTTTAGCTGGGAGAAAGAGAAGTTCTCCTTTCTCTACATCCTTGCCAGCACTTATTATTATTATTGTTTTTGGCCTTTTTGATAATAGCCATTCTAATTAGGGTGGAGTGATATCTCATTGTGGCTTTGATTTGCATTTCCCTGAAGGTTACTGACGTTGAGCACTTTTTCATACACTTGTTAGCCATGTGTCCATCTTCTTTTGAGAAATGTCTATTCAGGTCTTTTGCCCATTTTTAAATCAGATTGTCTTTTTGCTATTGAGTGTTTTAATTCCTTATATATTTAAGTTATTAATCTCTTGTTGGATGGATAGTTTGCAAATATGTTCTCCCATTCTGTAGGTTGACTCTTCATTTTGTTGATTGTTTTCTTTGCTGTGCAGAAACTTTTAAGTTTGATATAATCCCATTTGCCTACTTTTGCTTTTGTTGCCTGTGCATTTGAGGTCTTACACAAAAAGCCTTTGCCCAGACTGATGTCTTGAAGATTTTCTTCTATATTTTCTTCTAGTACCTTCATAGTTTCAGGACTTAGATGTAAGTCTTTAATTTCTGTTGATTTGATTTTTTGTATATGGTGAAAGATAGGGATCTTGTTTTATTCTTCTGCATATGGATATCCAGTTTTCTCATCATCATTTATTAATGAGATTGTCCTATACCCAGTGTATGTTCTTGCTGGCTTTGTCAAAAATAAGTTGACTGCAAGTGTGTAGCTTTATCTCTGGGTTATCTATGCTGTCCTATATGTTTATGTATCTGCTTTTAGTCAGTACCATGCTGTTTTGATTACTATATTTTTGCAGTATAAATTGACATCAGGTAGTGTGATGCCTCCAGCTTTGTTTTTCTTTGTTGCGTTTTTCTTTTCATGTTTGTTGTTTTTTTGTGTGTGTGGGTGTGCGTTTTTTCCCTCAGAATTGCTTTAGCTATTTCACTGTGGTTCCATATGAATTTTAGAATTGTGTTTTTCTATTTCTGTGAAGAGTATTTCTGGTGTTTTGATAGGAGTTGCATTAAATCTATAGATAGCCTTGAGTAACCTATATAGATTATAGACATATTAACAATATTAATTCTTTCAGTCTATGAGCATGGGATATCTTTCCACTTTTTGTGTCTGCTCTAATTTCTTTCACTGATATTTTATTGTTTTTCTTATAGAGATCTTTCACTTCTTTGGTTAAATTTATTCCTACATATTTTATTTTGTGCGACTATATTAAATGGCATTGTTTTATGATTTCCCGTTCAGATCACTGTTAGCAATGAAAAATGCTACTGAGTTTTGTATGTTGATTTTGTATCCTGCAGCTCTACTGAATCATTTTTTTAAATCAGTTATAAGAGAGTTTTTTGGTGGAGTCTTCAGGTTTTTCTAAATATAAGATTATATCATCTGCAGACAAGGCTAATTTGACTTCTTCCTTTCCTGTTTGGATGCCTTTTATTTTTTTCCTCTGTTTGATGATTACTCTGGCTAGGACTTCCAGAACAATGTAAAATAGCAGTAGTGAAAGTGGGCATTCTTGACATGTTCCAGGTCTTAGAGAATTGGCTTTCAATTTTTCCTTGTTCATCACAATATTAGCTATCAGTTTGTTATATAAGGCTTTTGTCATATTAAGGTATGATCCTTCTATACTCAATTTGTTGAGAATTTTTTTCACCACGAAGTGATACTGAATTTATCAAATGCTTTTTCAGCATTCATTGAGATGAATCATATTTTTTTGTCCTTCATTCTGTTGATTTGATGTATTATGTTTATTGATTTGCATATGTTGAAACATCCTTGCATCCCTGGGATGAATCCCATTTGATTGTGGTGGATGATCTTTGTAATGTGTTGTTGAATTCAGTTTGCTGATATTTTGTTCAGGATTTTTGCAGCAATGTTCACCACGGATGTTGGCATGTGTAGTTTTATCTTTTTAGTTGTGACCTTATATGTTTTTGGTATCAGGGTAGTCCTGGCCTCATAGAATGACTGGAAGCATTCTCCCCTCTTCAATGACCTCCTCTTCAATCATTTGAAATAGTTTCAGTAGAGTTGGTGTTATTTATTAGATATTTGGTACAATTCAACAGTGAATCCATCAGGTCCTGGGCTTTTCTTTGATGAGAGACTTTTAATGACTGCTTTGATCTTGTTACTCATTATTGTTCTGTTCAGATTTTCTATTTTTTTTACAGTTCAGTCTTGGAAGGTTGTATGTGTCAATGAACTTATCAATTTCTTCTAGCTTTTCCAATTTATTAGTGCATAGTTGTTTGTAGCACTCTCAAAAATCCTTAGTAGTCTCTAATAATTTATGTGAGATCAGTTGTAATGTGTTGTCTTTTGTCTCCGATTTTATTTGAATCTTCCGTTTTTTTCTTAGTCCAGCTAAAGATTTGTCATATTTTTATCTTTTCAAAACACAACCTTTTCATTTTATTGATCTTCTGTATTTAACCTCAATTTTATTCATTTCTGCTCTGATCTTTATTGTTTCTTTCCTTCTACTATTTTTAGGTTTGGTTTGTTCTTGCTTCTCTAGTTTCTTCAGGTTCATTGTTAGACTATTTGAAGTCTTCCTATTTTTTTTATTTAGGCTATATGTAAACTTGCCTCTTTGTACTGCCTTCACTGTATCCCATAGGTTCTCATATGTTGTGCTTCCATTTCATTTGTTTTAAGAATTTTTAAAATTTCCTTCTTTCTTCATTGATCATTCAGAAGCATTTTGTTTAACTTCCATGTATTTGTATAGTTTCCAAATTTCCACTTTTTGTTGACTTCTAGTTCATTCTATCATGGTCAGAGAAGATACATGATATACTTTTGACTCTTGAATTTGGTGAGACTTGTTTTGTGGCCTATGATATGGTCTATCTTGGATAATGTTCCATGTGCTGAAGAGAAAAATTTATATTCTGCAGCAGTTGGGTAATATATTCTCTTGATGTCTGTTAGACCCTCTTGGGATCTGCTGTGGGACAGAGGCTAAAGAGTCTGGTCTCATTGACTTAAAAGGATGTGCATCTTCTAGAAAGTCCCTGGATAGTTGAGATAGTTCTCTCATTGCAACAGGAAAAATCAGAGCTGGAACTGGGTCTCCTTGGGATCTGCTGTGAGATGGAGGCTGGAAAGCCAGCATCATTAGCCCAGACAGGTATGGGTCTCACACCAGGTCTCAGTACAGAGGAGATAGTTCACTGACAGCATCAAGAGGGACCAGAGCAAAGGCTGGGCCCCCTTGGGATTTGCTGTGGAACAGAGTAGGGCATGCCCATTAGGGAGGCTCAGACTCCTGAGCTGTGAGATATGGGTGAGTCTTCCCCTGGGTTCTTGTGTAACCGCTTTTGAGATGGGACCTCAACTGATCAGGGGTGGATCCAAGTCGCAGGGCAACTTTTAGGGTCACTGCTGAGACTGATGTAGGCAGGCAGAGAAGCCTTTCTGCCAAGGCACTAGTGTGTGTGACTCCTTCTAGACTTCTTGGCAGATAGTTTAGGTTGTAGGCTCAAGACCAAACAAAGCAGTAACCAAGGCTCTTGGAAGACTGGGTTATTCCTGTCCTTGAACACAGGAGCAAGCTCAATAGTTCAGCCATTTGGGTGTTAGTGTGCACTCTCAAAATAACTCTCCAATGTCTTGGGTTTTACCAGGTGTTTCACAAGCCCTTATCTGAATCCTGAGGCTCCCAAAAAGACTTTTGACTGTTGACACATAGAGAGTTTATGTTGTCAGGGGTATGAATAGATTATCTTTTATGCTGCCATCTTGATGATGTCACTCCCACATGAAATTTCTTTTCCCACCCCTTGTTTTGAATATTTGGGTGTCCTTATATATAAGGTGCATTTCATCTTTTCAGTGCAAAGACTTTGTTAAAAAGCCAACATGGCAGTATTTATCTTTTAAAAGGACTAATTAAAGCATCAGTATTTACTGCCATTATTGATATATTTGAGTTTATATTGATCACATGATTTCTATCTGTTCTGCTAGTTTATGCTTATGCTTTTCTCTTTTCATATCTCCTTATAGATTAAAATCATTATTAGTCTAATTCATTATATTATAATTATTATTTTAAAAATTTCCTTCTATTAACTTCTTAGATATACACACATTCACTATCCTTTTAGTGAATATTCTAGAGATCAAAACATACACATCTCTGATATATTAGAGTCTCAGATAAATTATTAATTTTATTCATTTTCAGAAATGCTAGAATTCAGATCACTTTATTGCATTTATACTCCTCTTGCCTTTTTTGCACGATTTTCATCATTCGTTTTGTTGTTTTATAGTCAATTTATATTTGTCTATATTTCTATCCTTTACATTGCTTTTGTACTTTCCTCTATATGTCCTCATGTGGAATAATTTTACTTCTGCCTTTGCTATTACTTTATAAGGTGTCTGCTATTGATGAATTCTTTAAGTTTTCGTTTGAGTAGAAACATTTTTATTTAGCTCTTGATTTTTGGAGTATACTTCTGATAGCTATAGAATTCTATTTTTTTCAGCACTTCATAGCTATTGTATTAGTTTATTTTCACACTGTTGATGAAGTCATACCTGAGACTGGGCAATACACACACAAAAAAACAGGTTTAATGGACTTACACATGACTGGGAAAGCCTCACAATCATAGCAGAAGGCAAAGAGGAGCAAGTCACATCTTACATGGATAGCAGCAGGCAATGAGAGAGAGCTTGCGCAGGGAAACTCCTGTTTTCAAAACCATCATATCTCATGAGACTTATTCACTATTATGAGAACAGCATGGGAAAGACCTGTCCCCCTTATTCAATTGTGTCCCACTAGGCTCCTCTCATGACACATGGGAACTGTGGGAGTTAAAATTCAAGATGAGATGTGGGTGGGGACACAGCCAAACCATGTCATTCTGTCCCTGGCCCCGCCCAATTTCCATGTCTTCACATTTCAAAACCAATCATGTCCTCCCAACAGTCCTCAAAAGTCTCAACTCATTTCAGCATTAACTCAATAGTCCACAGTCCAAAGTCTTATCTAAGACAAGGCAAGTGCCTTCTGCCCACGAGTCTCTAAAATCAATAGCAAATTAGTTACTTCCTAGATACAGTGGGGTATAGGCATTGGGTGAATATAGATATTCCAAATGGGAGACATTGGCCAAAACAAAGGGGCTACAGGCCCCATGCAAGTCTGAAATCCAGTGGGGCAGTCAAATCTTAAAGCTCCAAAAAGATCTCCTTAGACTCCATGTCTCACATCCTGGTCACACTAATGCAAGAGGTGGGTTCCCATGGTCTTGGGCAGCTCCACCCCATTGCTTTGCAGGGTACAGCCTCCCTCTCAACTGCTTTCATGGACTGGTGCTGAGTGTCTGTGGCTTTTCCAGGTGCACTACGCAAGCTGTTGGTGAATCTATCATTCTGGGGTCTGGAGAATGGTGGCCCTTTTTGCACAGCTCCACTAGGTGGTGCCCCAGCAGGGACTCTGTGTGGGGGCTCTGATCCCACATTTCCCTTCTGCACTGCCCTAGCAGAGGCTCCCATGGGAGCCCCACCTCTGCAGCAAACTTCTATCTGGACATCCAGACATGTGCATACATCATCTGAAATCTAGTAGGAGGTTCCCACTCCAATTCTTGACTTCTGTGCACCCAGAGGCTCAACACCATGTGGAAGCTGCCAAGACCTGGGGCTTGCACCCTCTGAAGCAACAACCCAAGCCGTACCTTGGCCCCTTTCAGCCATAACTAGAGCAGCTGGGATGTGGGGCACCAAGTCCCTAGGCTGCACACAGCATGGGGATCCTTGGTCTGGCCCACAAAACCACTTTTTCCTCTTAGGCCTCCAGGCCTGCAATGGGAGGGGCTGCCATGAAGACCTGTGACATGCCCTGGAGACATTTTCCCCATAGTCTATGTTGGTGATCAACATTCAGCTCCTCATTACTTAGGCAAATTTCTGCATCCAGATTGAATTTCTCCTCAGAAAATGGGATTTTCTTTTCTATCACATTGTCAGGCTGCAAATTTCCCAAACATTTATGCTCTCATTCCCTCATAAAACTGAATGCCTTTAACAGCACCCAAGTCATATCTTGAATGCTTTGTTGCTTAGAAATTTCTTCTGCCAGATACCCTAAATCATCTCTCTCAAGTTCAAAGTTTCACAAATTTCTAGTGCAAAATGCTGTCAATCTCTTTGCTAAAACATAGCAAGAGTCACCCTTACCCCAGTTGCCAAGAAATTTCTCATCTCCATCTGAGACTACCTCAGCCTGGACTTTATTGTCCATATCGCTATCAGCAGTTTGGCCAAAGCTATTCAACAAGTCTCTAGGAAGTTTCAAACTTTCCTACATTTTTCTGTCTTCTTCTGAGCCCTCCAAACTGTTTCAACCTCTGCCTGTTTCCTAGTTCCAAAGTCACTTCCACACTTTCCAGTATCTTTTCAGCAGCACCCCACTCTACTGGTATCAACTTCTGTATTTGTCCATTTTCATGCTGCTGATAAAGACATACCCAAGACTGGGCAATTTACAAAAGAAAGAGGTTTAATGGACTTACATTTCCATGTGGCTGGGAAAGCCTCACAGTCATGGTGGAAGGCAAGGAGGAGCAAGTCACATCTTACATGAATGGCAACAGGCAAAGAGAGAGAGCCTGTGCAGAAAAACTCCCATTTTTGAAACCATCAGATCTCATGAGACTTATTCACTATTGCAAGAAGAGCATGGGAATGACCTGCCCCCATGGTTCATTACCTCCCACCAGGTTCCTCCCATGTCACATGGGAACGGTGGGAGTTACAATTCAAGATGAAATTTGGGTGGGACACAGCCAAATCATATCAGCTATCATTTCAAGTTTTTGGTCTTCTCTTGTTTCTATGGAGAAGTCATTTGTCAGTTATACTTTTGCTTCTTTTCAGATGGACCTTTTTTTCCATGCTGGGTGATTTTTAGATCTTTGTCTTTGGTTTCCTTCGTATTTGCTATGATATGGCTAGATATGTTTTGTTGTTGTTTACTGCACTACACACAGTTAAATCTATGGCTAGAAGTCTTTTATCTGATTTAAAAAATTTTGGCCATTATCTTTTCAAATTTTACTTCTGTTTCATTCCCTCTTTCCTCTGTTTCTGTGACTCCACTTACCCACATTTTAGACCTAGTGATATGCTAATTTTCTGAACGGAATAAGATGGTTCTGTTAACTGGCATTTGCTACATATACTCTCTTCATGTTGATTTCAAGCTACCAACTATTTAACAAGGAGCTCAAAAAATACATGAAAATTACCAGTTAGTTCTTATTAGCTGGTATAAGCCAGCCAATGCATCATTGGTTTAACTTTTGTATTGAGTCTCACATGTTAATTATGTACCCTTTTTGTATTTTTCATCTAGTTTTCTTTGTGTTATTAGAATTTTTCTATTAATCTATTTCTAGTTCTCTAATATTCTCTTCAGCCTCATCAAATCTGCTTTTATCCCATTAAGTTCTTAAAATTATTTTTTATTTTGATAATCTAGATTTTCCACTTAAGCTTTTTAAAAATAATAATTGCAGTTCCTGATTACATTTTACATCTTTTAATTTGTTTTGTTTGAATATATTAATCACAATTATATTAAAAGCTATGTGTTGTTGTTTAGCTCTAATATTTTCAACTTCTTTGAGTGTATACCAATTATATTTTTTCTATTGGTCATAACTTCTGGTATTCCTGGTAATTTTGGTTAAATTGAATCTATTGTTAAATAGAAAACATTTAATATAAAACATTAGGGATGTTCTGAGTGGTGTTATCTTCTACCAAAGATGATGAATCACCCTTTCCTCAGGTGGGCAACTACAGTAGGATGAAATACTTCTAGGGTGAAATACTTCAGTGTGATTGGGGAAGAGCTGTTATGAGACTGGGTTGCAGTCTTTGCTAGGGTCTACTTCTGTTTTGTCACGATTCCTTGGTAGCCTTACATGTGTTCCAATCAAGGACCTGGGTGTTTTCAGAAGTTCTTATCTTTGGTGGGTCCTGAACTCTAATTTTTTTGTTTGTTCCTCAGTCTGATAGCAATGCTAAAACTCTGCTCCGTTATTCAGTGATTCTTCTTTGCTTCTTACACTCTTGACTTATACAGTTTAAGCATTGGGCAAATACCTTGAGGGGAAAATCACCAAATATTGAGCTTATTGTATGTGGTTTCCTTCTCTCAGGGATTTTTACCACTTAACTCCTAGCTATGTTGGCATCCCTTTAATGTCTTCAATATCTGTCTATTTTGTATTGTATTTGGATTTCTTAATTTTTCTTGGCAGAAGTGTTGGTCTGCTTCAGGTTACTCTGTTAAGGTCACACACAGAAATCCCCTCTAATTGTTGTTTTATGAGAGGCAGAGTAACATACAGCAGCAACAGCTCTGGAATTAGAAAGTTAGATGACCCATTTCTGGCTCTGTAATTTACTAATTTTCAGAATGTGAACCTGTTTATTTCATCTTTTAGTGACCAAATTTACAAAGTCATACGATTGTTGGAGCTGACATTTTGAGGATAAAAAAGAAGAAAAAAAATAAACAAATAATTACAAAATATGATTATTCCTATGAAGGAATTGCAATTCTGCATCATTGACACCTAGGTATTATTATGGATATGGGAATTGACAGCATCTTTTATGGAAACAGAAGAAAGAAGAAGAGATTCTAAATAAGAAGTAAGTGAAAAACTGTGTGAGTACAGCATCCCAGAAGCTGCGAAAGGAGAATAGTGCCAGAACTCAGAGGTAGCCAGCCCTGTCAAATCCTGCTATGACATGAAATAAGATGGGGGCAAAAAATGGACCACAGGACTTAACAACACGGGAATTGTTGGAAACCTTGACAAAAACAGTTTCAGTAGATTTTTTTGTGAACAAAACCAGATAGCAGTGAATTGAAAAGTTAAGTAGAGATAAAGAAAGGGAGATTGCCTGTTGAGACATCTTTTTCAAGACGTTTATCCTTGAAGAGAGAGCAGGGAGTATGGCTATGCTTGCAAAATCTCAGCAGAGTATCTTGGAGGCCTGCCCCATTTCATCTCATAAGCTGCAGAGTTCCCTCAATCTCAATCAGGATTTTGTTTTTGTCTTTCCCTTATGTTTTCCGGTGAGCCCTTCCTTTTCTTGCCCATTCATACAGCTTCTCTTTCTCTTTTCCTTGTGGCTGATGGTACAACTCGTATTATCTTGGCTGAGGCTTCTCAGTTTTTAAGAGAAGTTGAGTTCTATTTTATTTCTTAAAATAATATTTCAAATTGTGGTTACTTTAGACAAATTAGGTGACATCTAAAAATCTTCTGTTTATCTAAACTTTTCAAAGTATTATAATAATCTGTCCTAAAAGAGTATATCAAGTCTAAAAAATCTTGCAGAGTTTCAATGTCAGATTCAAAAAAGACAGCAGGAGAAGCAGTATGGTGGAGGAGAAAATCCACAAGACTGAGACCCAGAGACTCCTAAGTTCAAGTCCATGCTCTGTGTGTCATCTGGGGCAATGTATTAATCTTAATTTTATATAGTATATATAGTGATGTATATAGAGAGTTATATGTATTTATCTATATAGGTATGTTATAAATAAATTATATATTTCTATATAAAATTTGTAGTTTTAAATATAGTCATTCCTCAGTATCCATGGAGGATTGGTTCCAGGACCTCCATGGATATCAAAAGCCCAAAAGCTGCAGATACTCAAGTCCCTGATAGAAAATGACATAGTATTTGCATCTAACCTATGCATGTCCTCCTGTGCACTTTAAATCATCTCTAGATTACTTATAATACCTCATATGATGTAAATGCTATGTAAAGAGTTGTTACACTATATGGTTTAAAGAATAATAACAAGAACAAATGTCTGTACATGTTCAATACAGGAGAATGTTTTTTCTTGAATATTTTTAATCCATGGTTGGTTGAATATACAGATACAGAACTGATGGATACAGAGAGCTGACATTATGTCTTTGATTTATTTATTTTTAATTATATATTTATATGTGTGTACAGACATGTATGTATATCTATATGTATATTTGTATCTTTATCTGTATCTATCTATATCTATCCTCAGAGATCTTTTAAGATGCTTTGATGAAATAAATATTCAAATATTTGCCAAACATGTAAAAAATATTTGTTTTTTTCTTTCCTCAGCTCTCCATTTCTTTAGTCAGCAACACATCTTTGTAAAAAGAAACATCATTCTTTTCTAATTTTTCAAATTTCTCTTGTTATTGAAAGTATCTCTTGCTATTGACAACCCTTTTTTTCTGTCTTCTACACATCATTCAGTTAAATCAAATCAAATTAGAAAAGCCTATTTTGCGACACCTTGGGTCACACAGCAGGCTCTCTTTAAAACTCGTTTTTCCTTTCACCTCATAGGCTGTTTGCTGACCCCGCAGTCCGAAAATTGATTTCTCTCTCTAACACTGCTGCTAAAATTGTATCAATAACTATTGAATAGAACCAGCCTTTCCTTGTCACACTCACCTGAATTTTACTTCTCTTCCTTAATTCCATATAACCTCTACCAAATTGCTCTGCATTTCATATTATCTTCTGAATTCCCAACTGCTCAGTCCTATGTGTTTTAATTTAAAATATGTCGCTGTCTTTCATGTCCCATCTACAGGGAAGGCCACATAATTTGTGGGGCCCAGAGCAATGTGAAAATAGGGCTCCTTGTTCAAAAAGCAGGAAAATACATGCAGTTACAAATAAAAGCTATAAAGATTATCCTTTGAAGGCATTTTATTATTCATGAAATGCAATGAGGAAAAGGTGATGTTATCTAATCACAGCACAACAGAGCACTGAAAAGGTCAGGGAACCCTCCTGGTGCTGCTGCACATAGAGCCCCTCCTGTCTCCTGAGGCCCAGACACTGCAGCGTCACTGTTGTGAGCTGGGCATCCCGGCCTGCTGCCCGCAGTGCGGGCCCAGCCTACCTCCTCTGCTGCAGCACAGGCCCCATCAGACTTCACTTACAAATCACAAGCTCAAAGAAAAATTAGTAAGAATTTCAAGTTGGTTGCAGCAGAACGTTAAACCAAGTGTGGGGCCCTTCTGAGAAGGGCCCAGTGTGACTGTCCTATTGCCTGCCCTGAAGCCAGCTGTGCCGCTGCTGCAGCCTCCTAGAGGGTTGGGAGAATCTAGCCATGTTATGTCCAGCACGGGCAGGCCCTGGACTAAAGCACCTTTCTTTTTTTGTAGTTGGAAAGAACTAGAGTGAAGAAGAGGTCCAGGACCCACAGCAGCAGAGACTCTTTTTAGTAACATGACCTTGAGTTTGTGACATTTGTTTCCTGCACTTCAGTTTCTTTATATGCAAAATAAATGTTCCTTCATCTGTTAACAAAGTGACAGGGGAGGAATGAGACACAAAGATGAATAAGACATGACCTCTACCCACAAGGACATCCCCATCTCTCAATGAAATCCATACCCCTACCAGTGTTTATTACTTTCCAGATATAAGATGGGCGGCTTCACAGAGAAAATGGTCTTACATCTGAATCCAAATGAATGAAAACCAGTTTGCATAGTGCACAATAAGGAGAAGGATCATTTTCAGGCAGCCCTTGAATAAGCATAGAGGCAAAGGAGGAGATGTAGTCAGGAAATGTGGAGCAGGTGGCAAAGGGACAAGAAAGAGGCAACAATGGATACAGTGGCCGGGTCACAGGGCCTGTGGCCTCATGAGGAGTTTGAGACTGGATCTAGGGAGCTCTTGGGAAGGCCTCTAGGCAGAGAAATGCCACAGGACTTAGTCTTTTTAGAAAGACCACTTTGCCAACAAAGGAAAGGATGAAAAAGCTAGCAGTAGGGAGACTGGGGTCCCGGGGAAATGCAGTATGGGGGTTGTGATGATCAGTTTTAGGTGTCAGCTTGATGGGTTAGGAGACACACACATGGCTGGTAAAATATTATTTCTGGAAATGTCTGTGAGGGTGTTTCCAGAACATACTGATGTTTGGATTAGTGGACTGGGTAAAGAAGACCCACCCTCACCCAATGTGGGTGGATGCCATCCAATCAGCTAAGTGCCCAAATACAACACAAAGGCAGAGGAAAGAATGCTTCTCTCTTTTCCAGGGCAGGGATGCCATTCTTTTCCAGCCCTTGAACCTCAGAACTCCAGGTTCTCTGGCCTTGGTCTCCAGGACTTGCACCAGTGCCCCCTGGGTTCTCAGGCCTTCAGCCTCTGACTGAGAGTGACACCATCAGCTTCCCTGGTTCTGAGGCCTTTGGACTTGGACTAAGCCACGCTACTGCTACTGGCATTCCAGAGTCTCCAGCTTGTGGACAGCCTGTCATGGGATGTCGCAAGCTCCTGATCATGTGAGTCAGTTCCCCTAATAAATCCCCTCTCATCTATCCATAGATCTATCTATCTCCTATTGGTTCTGTCTCTGGAGAGCCTCGACTAATACATGGGTGAAAAAGAGAGTCTGAATTTAGACACGTACCAGTAGGATGCTGGAGTAGCAGTGATCACTGGAAATAAGGGTCAGGAGCTCAGGAGGATGATTAGGGCTGAGCACATAGAATTTGGAGCTGTCAGAAGATGGATGTGCAGCTTACAAAGGGACAGTATGAAGTGTGGGACCAGAGAAGATGACCAAGGGGGCAACGCAGAGAAACCCCAGTGTTTAGGGAACAGACAGAATCAGAGAAACCTGAAATGTTACCGAGAAAGAGATAAGGGAATGGGGAATGAGTAAAGGAAGAAGAGAGAAAGAGAGGGGACGGAACTCTGAAGCTATTTTCTGGGCAAAAGAAGTGAACAACAATGATCCATGAAGAACCAGTGCACTGTGGTGGATGGGGAGGCAAGATGCCGGGATGAGGAAGTGAACAGCTGGATGGGAACTCATGGAGCGCTTGCCACCTGCCAGGCACTCCTCCAGCCTTGGAGTTTCACACTTCATCACCTTGGCAACGGCCTTCCAGGGTGGGCACCATCATGCCTATTTAACATGTGAGGAGACTGGGAGGTCAGATATTCAGAAGTTTACTTAGAGTGAGAATTCTGGCTGCACACATACACCAAGGGATGCAGTCCCCACTCCCCATCTCATGCTGCCCATCTCCTCGAACATGGCAACTGTGGCCAAGGGCCAGGTGCAGCGCAACACTCTGGGACACCTTCCTCTGCCCCATCTCTGGCTCCTAGTAACACAGAAAGGCTGGGCTAAAGCAGAGCTAAGAGAGGCCAAAGGACCCGATTCTGGAGCCTGACCCCCAGGGCTCAAATCCCAGCCCCACCACTATTCACCCACTGCAGGGTCTAGAAGGTGGGATTATCAGTCTCTATAAATACACTTTATATGTGTGCATGCACAACGCTAGCATATTATTTTATCAGTATCTATGAATTCATTTAAATCTCCCAACACACATATAATGAAAGCACAAGCAAAGAAGCATAGGGATGTCAAGGAGCCAGCTGCACTGTAGGCGTTTGCACCTTAGCAGCCGGAGCACTGCAGAGCCTGTGCTCGTGGTTCTGGCTAGGCCCGAAGCCCCACCCTCATCACCATGATCCGGACTCAGAACCTGCCTGTGCCCTGCGCTGAACAGGGCCCTGGTCACTGTTCACGTTAACCCCCAGGACCAGGTGCAGGGCCTGACCCCCTCACCGAGGATCCTCTACACATATTTTATGGATTAACCAATAGGGAAAAACAATGTGAAGGTCAAAAGCTGAACCAATTTATCCTTTCCAGACCCAACCGGCAGTTTTTCCCAAGAGAGACAACAGGTGCAGGAGAATCTTCCCCAGCTGTGATCAGCCTTGCAGTTTGCTTTTGTCCTTGAGGAATTGCTGCCCTCTGGCCCAGGCCTGGGCCGACTGCATTTAGGCAAATGTGGAAACTTCTGAGTCTCAGCTTCAAACCTGTTAACGTGACCTTCTTAGTGGAGCTTGAAGCTGGGGCAGGGACGAATTCTAACTTCAGGGCGCCATCTGCACGCACACGAGTTTTTCCAATATTGGCATCAGATTCCTTATGGCCTGGGCACTTTGTGCCCCTACACGTTTCTCCCTGTCCCCTCTTAAAGTTCCTAGCCCTTTAGACTTGGGAACTGAGCTGCGGACTGGGCAGGAACTCACCAAATTTGCAAGGCCTATTGGGGTTTTCTCTGAAACTCCAGCCTCCAGCAAGAGCAAAGCCCACCTGCTGTGGCCTCAGCTCCGTGGGCAGCCCTGCCGGGCTGGGGGAACCCTGCCAGCAAAGCGGTGGAGTCCCCGGGGCTCTGAGTGGGGGCTTCGGGGCCCTCTTCTCGCTGTTATCTCCTATGGGTTGGTTTAGGGTTGTGGCCTCACACTCACTGCCCACCCTAAGCCCCCGGCACCTCCACTGCAAGCAGTCAACAGGGACACGTGGTTCTACTCCAGCTACACATTCCTTGGGCCCATCTTCCTGCGCAGCGGCGTCTGGACTCCAGCAGGGTCGGCCATGGTCTCTCACTCTGCCATCTGGAAAGCAGGAGAGCTCCTTCTGCAAGCACTTACTGAAGGGTGTGAGGACGAAAAGGCAGGCTTTGGGACCACACTAACCCAGGATCCTCCTCTTACTAATTGTGGCTTTGGACGAACTTTTCCACTCCTTTAAGTCATGGTTCTCTTCATTTCCAAGATGTTAAGCATAATGTATGTAGGAATTCCTAGGAGAGAGCCAGGCAAATCCATAAGAGCTGATAAATAGTTGCTGCTATTTTGCCTGAAGAGAAATAAATAAATGGACAATAGTCTGGATTAACAAGGTGTTGGGAACCCCTTTGTCTAATCTTCACACTTTATTTTGTTCCTCACACAAAGACACTGAGTCCTACAAGCTTTACACATTCTGACCAAAATATAATTTTCTTTAAAAAATCAAATTATGTGTTTCTTTTATCTCAGCATTATAGAGCAAATTTAAGTTTTCCTATTAAATACCTTTTAATATTTAAAAACATTTGAAGTGTAAGCATTTAGTCTCTACAGAAGGGGAAACTGAGGCACAGAGAAGTAAATATGTACATACTGGACAAGCAGAGAAGCAGCAGCCGGAGTGGTGAACTCGTTGTGTGGGGAGAAATAATTTGGATTTGAGTTACGAAAAACACAATGTATTGACTCATGTTTTGAACAAGCCTGGGTTAGGGCTGCAGTCATTTTGTCTGTTTTCTTCTTATTGTGGATATTGATTTTTTTTTCAATAGAGAGCTCCAACTCATTAGCCCAAATCTCTTTGTTGCTCAATTGATTCAGGAACAACTGGGCAAGCCTACAGAAGCCATTTTGTACATTTCCATTTTATGGGAATGAAGAGGGAAACGTGGTAACTTGGAATAAGGATGATGGCCCAGGGTAGTAGGGAGGGCAGGTTTTGAGCTCTGTATGGTGGACTCTCACTAGCCTGGCCTGAGTTATGTGAACTATTCAGTTCTAGAGAGAGGGATTCAAAGAATGACCAGGAGAGTACTTCACTAAAAACTGTATGAGAACTGGAGACTGAGGGAAGTCTTCCATGGGGTCCAGCATAATAGCATTGCAGGAGCTTGGTCGGAAGTTCTTTTGCCAGATGGGATGCTTGTTGGGCATATTGGAGTGTCAAGGGGAATGTGAGAGATTTGGCAATGGGACACAGAAAGGATTACTCACCACCCCCTGACTTTGAGCTGTTTTACAACTCTGTAAATTGTGGGAAGCCAATAATAATGCAAATGCTTCTTGCCTATAGAAACCCACAACAATTGTGTTCAGTGGAATGCAATTAATTGTTTCCCTGTGGATATGCCCTTTGCATCTAAGTTAATTGCAACATCTCTTCTCTGCCTATGCATGTGTGATACTTTGATTCTCCTTTGAATCAGTTGAAAGAAACATCTTAGTCATTATTAATAAGTAAGATACAATTGTTAACAAGTGTTCTTTTTATATCTGAATAGCAGACATGATTATGTCCTCTTTAAAAAAATAATATTTTAACAGTTTCGGACGTCATGGAGTGCAATGCCCAGTGGACTCATCAGACAGAGAAGGATAAAATTTGTTGCCAGAAAAGCAAGTGCATCTCGCAGGTGGCTTCAGCCCAGGCATCTCTTTTCTGGCTCACAGAGGTAAATCCCAAATGGTGAGAGAACTGTAATTTTGCTCAATGTCTTCTTCTCTGGTTTTTTTTCCCCTCCCTCTCTACCAATTTGGGGTTTTTGTTGTTCTTCATTTACTCCAGACAAGTGATTCTACATTGGTGGCAGCAACGACTAGTACTTTGCCTGACTATTTTGGTGATCTCTCTAAAGTGGATTATAGAAATCTATTCTGTGTTGATAGAGAATTTGGATTATAATCCTTCGTCTGTGTGTCATTATTTCTTTTTTTGAGTTCAATTCAATTAAGAAATGCATGGTAACCAGGCAGAAGTACAATTCATTGAGATATAGTGGAAATCAAATATATTTCTACTAAATAGAGTTAATTAATTTGGAGTGAACCAATCTTTTTTTTTTTTTTCTTTTTTCTTTTTTTTTTTTGAGATGGAGTTTTGCTCTTGTTGCCCATGCTGGAGTGCAATGGCATGATCTCGGCTCACCACAACCTCTGCCTCCTGGATTCAAGCAATTCTCCTGCCTCAGACTCTCAAGTAGCTGGGATTACAGGCATGTGCCACCATATCCAGCTAATTTTGTATTTTTAGTAGAGACGTGGTTTCTCCATGTTGGTCAGGCTGGTCTCAAATTCCCAACCTCAGGTAATCCACCTGCCTCAACCTTCCAAAGTGTTGGGATTACAGTTGTGAGCCACCATGCCTGGCCACCATCTCTATTCTTTAGTCTCAGCTCCCACCCTCTACCCCACCCATTTCATCACTTGTCCGGAGATGAGTATATGACTCAGGTCTAGCAAGAAATACTGCATCCCCCAGTGACTGACTTGGGGTGGACATAGACCCAACTAGAGCCCATAAGGAACCATAAGTCTATGCAGGACCTAAGAAAGAAGCACAGATCTTCTGCTGAATTGTATCCAAGTATCCTCACTCTGAACTTGCTGACTGGCATGTTCCCATCACACGAAACTTGAGAATGAAGGGCAGAGAAGAATAGGGCTAAGAGACTGAGGGAAACTGAGTTTTGTTGACATCATCCAAGCCTCTGCCTAACTCAGCTGCCTGACTGCAATTCTAACCCCAGGCTTGTCCAAAACATGAGTAAATATGTTGTGTTTTCTGTAACTTAAATACAACTGATTTCTCTTCACACAAGGAGTTTGCCACCCCTGGCTGCTGCTTCTCTGCTTGTCCAGTATGTATATATTTACTTCCCTGTGCCTCAGTTTCCCTATCTGTAAAAGAGATTAAACAATGCTTACAGTTCAAAGATTTTTAAACATTGAAAGGTAATTAACAGGAAAGCTTGAGTTTGCTCTATAATGCTGAAATAAAAGAAACATCACATAATTTGATTTTTTAAAATAAAATTATATTTTATTTAAGTAAATTGGGCTATGAGTCCAATTCACTGGGGTGGGAAGACCTACCCAATGTCAGTCGTCTGTCAAATGGACTCTCACCAGACACTTAAATCTGTGGGTGACAGATTTGGACTTCCCAGCCTTCAGAACTGTGTGAAATGAACTTCTGTTCTTTAGAAGCTACCCAGTTTACAGTATTTTGTTATAGCAGCCCAACAGGAAAAAACAGTGGCACCGTGGCCCTTCCAGGCAGGACACTGGCATGTGGTGTAGATCCTCATCCTCCTATTCCAAAGTGCAGGGAGCCTGTGCCACACTTGGGCAACCCCCCTCCTTCAGCCCAGCACCCTCTCAGCAACTCCCAGATAACTTTTTATCCCACATGGGAGCCTGCTTTGAGGGGTGTAAAAGCACTTTTTCAACTTCTATGTGGGGTCAGAAAACTGAAAAACTATTAACAACCCCCGCCCCCTCCCAGACCAAAAGCCTTAAACTTTCTAGACAAGAGGAAGGCAAAATTCCCTTTGCGTCCTCTGCAGTCTTCTAGAGAGCAGATAGCAATGAGTAGCTTGGTAAATGGTCCTACCCCAGCTGTGAATTACCTAAGGCAAGGTAAGTGGGTAGATCAGGAATCCTTACAGAGGGAAGCCACATCCTCCGTCAATGTCCACTCACATCCCTCCCACCTGAGAAGGAGTAATAATCAACCCCTCTCCAGACCTCATTCTTCCCAGAAAAGGCCAGACTCTGACTCTCAGGGGAGAAGTAATAAGAAAACTGCTAATGTCCCTGAACTAGCTCCCTACCTCTCAATGGACATCCAAACCTGTCCCTGTGACCTCACTCTGGCATGCAGGGATAATAGAACTTCCTGATGAAAAGGCTCTGTCTTTGTTTTCTGCTTCTGTAACAGAATACCACAGACTGGGTAACTTATAAGCAAGAGAAATTGATGTCACTCCTGGTTGTGAAGGCTGGTAAGTCCAAGAGCATGGCACTGGCATCTGATGAGTGTCACCCCGTGGTAGAAGGAAAGTGGGCATGGGAGACAGAGAGAAAATCAGGCCGAACTACTTTTTTTTTTTTTAACAGGAGCCCACTCCTGCACTAAGAAGATTAACCCATAAAGGAGAGCAGAGCCATCATGACCTCGTCATCTCTTATAGGTCCCAACTCTCAGCACGGTTGCATTGGGGATTAAGTTTCCAACATATGAACATTGGTGGTCACATTCAAACCATAGCAGGCTCCAAAGCCAGAAGCCTCCTTCCCTACTGATTCTAGTACAGTTCTTGCTATTAAAAGCCTCCCTGGGGTATGCTCCAATGAGCAAGAGCCTGCTACATGGAAGCTGGATACACAGAGAAATGTGTGGTCCCAGTAGGCCCACCCCAGGTGCTGGCCTAGCCATGCCTTTGGGCTGCCCTACATTAGGTATGGGGTGTAAGACTGTTGTTGGGTGTCTCCAGAGACCTCCTTCTTTGTGTGCAGGATCAGCAGCTGCCCTTGAGGCGCAGCTCTGCAGGGGGTAAGCGACCATATGGTAGGCTTTGGCTGAGAGCATAAGCCTGCAGAGAGATTTTTTAGTCAAGCACGTTCATTTCCCCAGCAGTACTCAACTAAAAAAATTCCTTACTCTTGGGGTCTCCTGATTTTCCTTTCAAGCAAGAGGTAGGAAACAATGGGGCAAACCATGCTAGGAACAGAACAAGCCTGGGGTGGGGTGGCCACTCGTGGACTTTCTGCCTTCTCATTGACACAGGTCTCCTATTAGCCCTTAGCCCTGTATTCATTTCTAGGGCTGCCATAACAAAGCACCACAAACCAGGAGACCTGAAGAACAGAGATGTATTGCTTCACAGCCCTGGTGGCTGGAAGCCTAGGGTCACGGTGCCAGCAGGGTTGTTTCCTCTGAGGCCACTGCTGGCTTGTGGTTGGCCGTCTTCACCCTGTGTCTCTTCACAAAGCCTTGCCCCTATGTGTGTCTCTGTGTCCAAATTTCACCTTCTTATGAAGATGAAAGTCACGTGGGATTAGGAACCTCATTTTAACTTGATTACATCTGTCTTTACCTTATCTCCAAATAAGGTCACATTCTGAGCTACTAGGGAGTTAGGATTTCAATATATAAATGTGGAGGGACGCAACTTGACCTTTCACAGGCCCCCTGTGTGTAAGTCCTGTTTCATTGTCTCAGACTGTAGGTCTCTGGAGATAAGCAAAATCTGGTGCCCAGGAACAACCTTCTCTGTGACCCAAAACCAACTAGTGCACCCTTTGAAGCCACTACTTCTCAATGGTGTGAAGTCCCTGAGTCTCAGATACAGGAACATGGCACAGGGCTGAGAGTCACACCTGCTGAGGTCTCACCTGGGTCCTTCACCTTCTGATGGACTGAGTCCCTCTGAACTTCCACCAGGGAGAATTAAACGTGTGTTATGAGCAGATCTGTCACAGAATCTGATGAGGAGGAGGAGAGTACAATCTCCCCAGGCCACAGGATTTCCTTGCTGCATGAGCCCACCTGACACTGGTCCCACTAATGGCTGCTTTTCTAGTCCCAGGAACTAGGATGGGGTGAGGGCAGGATGGGCCAAGTTGCCTGAACATTTCCAGGTCATGGGGACCCACACGCACCTTTGCCTCTTCCTTTGGTAGCTCTGACTCCTTTAATACCTTCTTTGTGAGCAGCAGCCACTTCATCCTTTCAGAGGAAGAGAGTGGGAGGCCATTGGATGCTCCAGATTATGCGAAATTCCGTAAGCTGAGTAAAAGGCCAGGGAGAGCCTGGAACCACTCAACTGGAGGCCAGAACCTCACTGCGGTTCGTTTGCTGTGGTATCCCTAGAGGGGGACTGTCATGGCTCCACAAAGTGCATGAAGACTATGGGGTGAGACCCAACCCTGATGGGCAAACTGTGCCAAGGACAAGACCTGGCATGTTGTCATCACATGTGGCTGGAGGGGAGGCTCCAGGATCATCTTCCCTAAAGACAGCAATGTCATTAATGGCAACATCCATGTTGTCTTTGTTCTCACGGCTAAATCCATGCACAACTCCACAGGAAGGGTTCCCCTGTGCTCCACATGGACCTAGCCAGGCGTGGAGAGGAGCCTGCCTGGAGGAAATTGTGTATGACGATACAGCCGTCTTATTTCTTCCCATCTGCTGGTGGCCTCCTTCCTTTTTCTCTATCATTCCACTTTCCCTCACTCTCCAGGTCCCATGTGGCTGCACCATGAATATTTCCACCATTAATGGGTGAGGGGTCTTTCTTTTCTGCCATGCAGAGACCCAGCCAGGTACCCTGGAGAAAGCAGAATGAAAAACTCACGGTCAAGTTCAAAGTTGTTCCCAGACAAATTAACACCCCAGCACAACAGAGCCTCTTCCTAGTCTTTGCCCCACCTGCAGAGCAATGGTCCATCCCAAATACCATCTCCTCCCTCAGTAGCACGCAGCTCTGTGTCCACCCAACACTGGCTATGTTTCCTAAGTACAAAAAAGCCACTGTTTTCAGGAAAAGGGTCCTGTCCCTGAGCTCATGTGGCACTGGGCTGTCATGGTTTGGGGATTGTACAATCAGACCCAGGGTTTGGGGGACATTTTCACGTCGCTCATTTGAATCTCATTTCCATCCAGTGGCTGGAGTGTGTTCTCAGTGCTACTATATGGACAGACATAAGGATGTCTTGCCTAAGACTGAATGTAGGAGATTTCTCTTCTGAACATGAGAAGTCACTCCGCTCTGCTAAGATTTTCCCCTGCCCTTCCTGTCCTCTGGCATTCTACCTTTGGGAGAAGCAAGAAGACAGAAAGGAGACTTTTTTGCCCCCTCAACTCTCCTGGGTCTGCAGTGACACTAGGAGCTAGCCAAGTCACCACCCAACTCTCCTCATGCTTGTATCACTGAGGACTGTGTGTATGCTCACTGAGGTGAAAAAAAAGGGAAGGGAGGTCACTGATGGACACTTTCTTTGGGACAGGGGTGGACAAGGCCCAGGACCTACATGAGAGCCACCCACCTACATACCCATGGAGAAAGAAAATCCACAGGGTGCTCTAGAGGTCATGCATGAAGAGGCAGGGCACGGACGGATGTTGTTCATTGCCATTACTAGTAAGCACAGAGGCAGGGAACAGGCCCACGACCCCAGCCTCCCCAGTGGCAGCTGTTCCCCACCAAGAGATCTAGGGCCAGCGACTGTTCACTCACTTCCAAATTCAGGACCCAGCTACCCTCAAACTTTCAGATTCTACATTTTGTGATACAGAGGCTACCTGTCTCTTTCATTTCTGGCAAGATGAGTTGGAGAATTTCTGGTCCTATTAGGCCTGTGTGAGCCACCCCCCACCCCCCGCCACTCCACCCACACACAGCTGTGCAAGGTTTCAGACAGTGAGGAGCAGAGGGAAGAACAGACTGAACCCAGCCCTAGGGTTGAGTCTTCATTTCTCACTTTGACAAGCCTCTGGGTATTTTTGTTGTACTTTTCCTATCATTTTTTCCCCAACGCAAGAGTTAGAACAAACTTAGATATTTCAAAAACAGGTCATCTTAGTAGGTAGAAAGAAGGAACCCTGGCTGGTGGTGGCTGTGTGAAGGCACCCTCAGCCACCTTCCATGAACCCAGGCACCGTCCTGAAGCCTCAGCGGGCACTCAGTGCAATCTGAGGCAGGGCCCTTCCTCCAGAGCCCAAGCTCCTGGTGTGCCCTGAGAATGAACCACACATGGAATGGACAGAGAGGAAGCCTCTCTCTTAGGTTTTCTTACCAAAATAAACAAATGCATTTGGGAAGATATAAATCCCCTTGATCATGAGAGCGAGAGACCATTCTCTGCAGAGAAACTCCCTAGCCTGAGGGCTAAGAGAGTTTCTGTGACAGGATGAAAACATTTATTTGAGTGAAATTTTCTTCATAGGCAAGAATGGAGGAGGACTTTGGTTGAGACACACATCTGAGAAGACAGCGACGGGGCCAGCAGTGACACCCTGCCTCCTCTACCCCCACTGCTGCATCCAGGACCCTCCAGGATGCAGCATCCTGAAAGGTCCCAGCCTCTCAGGGGCAGGAAGGGAAGGCGCCTTGGCCACAGTTGTTGGATCTGAGACCACATGATTTTCCTGGTGTGTCTGTCTCCATCCCTTATCTACCTCTTCCTGCCTAGAAAGTTCCAGAGTTGGAACCTGCATGAATGTGACCCCTGGCTTTTGCTTTGCCCAGGAGTGGGTTGACATGATTTTTCATGTGGGAGACCCAGAAGTCACATGATGGATGTCAGGAGTCAAGAGGAAGAAGAAGACCCTGAGAAGAGAGAGAAGGAGGCAACAGCTATGCGTGCATCACAAGGCTTGGCAAGATGAGGGGCCTATTCCAGTCGGATGGCCATAGTTATCTGCTTTCCTTGCATTTGGCAAAAAGAGTCCGGTAAGCTTGCACCTTAAGAAAAGGTAATAGTGTCGATGTACTTGGACAGGAGATTGGCATCCTATTGCGGAGGCTGTGAATGCACAGGAGACTAGGCCTGTCACTGAGGTCTCCTCGAAAGCACTTCTGAGCAAGCTGCATTGGCACCTCCCTCTCCCTCTGCCTTCCCACTCCCAAATTCTATCACCTCATGTTTAATTTCATGTTGTCAAGGTTAACATTCTTCTTTTCGTTTGTCTAGTTTATTAAATACTTGTATCCTTCCATTTCTGTGCCTGGGGCTATTCTAAGCATTTTAGAAATACTAGCTAATGGCCAGGTGTGGTGGCTCACGCCTGTAATGCCACCACTTTGGGAGGCTGAGGTGGGAGGATCACTTGAGCCTCAAGAACAGCCTGGGCAATGTAGTACAATGCTTTCTCTACACAAATAATAAAAAAATTAGCTGGGCATGGTGGCATGTGCCTGTTGTACCAGCTGCTTGGGAGGCTAAGGTGGGAGGATTGCTGGGTGGTCGAGGCTGCAGTGAGCTGATATTGCACCATTGCACTTCAGCCTGGGCAACACAGCAAGACCCTGTCTGAAAAGAAAAGAAAAGAAAAGAAAAGAAAAGAAAAGAAAAGAAAAGAAAAGAAGACAAGACATATTAGCTCATATGTAAAATCTCACAAAGTTGATCTCATAGAGGTAGAGAGTAGAATGTTGTTTATCAGGGGGTTGGGGAGTGGTACAGGGGGATTGGGGAGATGTTGATTAAAGGATAGAAAATGTCAGTTAGATAAAGGAATAAGTGGATGTAAGTGTTCCTACCACAAAAATCATAACTAGGTAGGGTGATGCATATGTTAATTAGCTAGATTTAGTCATTCCACAATGTATGTACACTTCAAAACATCATGTTGTACTCAATAAATATATATAATTTTAGCTATCAATTTAAATAAACATTTTAATAACTTAAAAAACAAAATATCAATTCAATGACTTCTCCAACAGAGTCCTTGCTAGAGCTGCTGTTCCTGCCCTCATGCTCTGATGGTGAAACCTGAGGGCTCAGAGGCTGAGACCTTGCTTGAGGTTGCATGCCTGCTGGCTCTGGCGATGGCTCATGCTCTTGTGACCTGCAGGTCAGCTCTCCTCTCTGCCTCCAGCACCGCCCTGGGAGCCCCGCTCATCCCCTCCAGGGACTCTTCTCATCCCCAGATCTCCACTAGTTTCTTTCTTTCATCACGTTGATGCCTATCTTGTGCCAGGCCTTGTGTACAAACTGGGACCCACCACGAGCTGTTCAGACTTGGCTGGCGCCCGGTGTGCTCCCAACACAGAGGGAAGCATGTGAGTAACCAGGTATCACTACCCCTGAGGTCTACCAGCACCTCACAGTCCACGGATACCTTGCAGAATTAGGACAAGCTGTTCCTTTCTCCAAACACATAGCAAGTCCTATCACAATGTGCACCTGTGACAAGCCCGAATGTGAACTGTATTCTGTGTGCAGCCTCCACAGCTGCAGGTGGAGACCTACGGAAGTGGCATATGGGTTGGGGGCCTGTCTAAGCCTGGGGAAGTGTCAGCCAGACTTCCCACTGGAGAACACTTCTGCAAAGTGCCAGCTTAGCCATTCTTTTTTTTTTTTTTAATTTATTTATTATTATTATACTTTAAGTTGTAGGGTACATGTGCATAACGTGCAGGTTTGTTACATATGTATACTTGTGCCATGTTGGTGTGCTGCACCCATCAACTCGTCATTTACAAACCCACAGCTTAGCCATTCTTTTGTGATAACGATAGTGGAGTGTTCTATGCCCTTGTCCACACGTGGGCATTTACAGAGGAAAATCACTAAGGAGCATCTGTGACTATGACCACATAAATACTGTTTGTGACAGAATCCACACTCAGTCCTTGGGCCACTGCAAGGAGCATGACTCTAGGGTTGGACTTGAACTTGGAGACCAGAGTTCTTTCTGCTCCAAAACCATCAAGTTATTCTGCCTTCCAGTTTGCCAGGATAGGCTGGCAAGTGGTTTCAAAAGTAAACACAGCAGAGTCTTCTATTTTTTTAAGCAATGTTAGATGTTTCCTGTTCCAAAGTGCACACCACAGCCCCTGGGCTCCATGCCTGACTTTCTCCAGGGCAAGACATCTGGAGGATGACTCAGGGACCTATAAAATGAGATGTCTGCAGGCTGAGCCCTGCAACCCCGGGCACCCAGTGGGACACCCCAGAAGTGAGCAGTTTTTCTCTCTTGTGTTGACAGTGGTGTGTGCTGAAGCCATCCCTAAAGACTAGAGGGAAGGAAGGAGAGGCCCCAGCCCCTCCTGAAAGGCCACTTACTTCCCCAGCCACTGTGGGTCAAATGTCTTTTCTTTTGTCATCTGGAGGCCTGGACACTCACACTAGTGCCCTTCTCCTTTTCCCTCCACTCACTCTCTTTGTTCTAAGCCTTTCAATGCTGGATCCCCTGCTTTGTGGACCATATAGGGATCTGGGCATTTCCACTGCCCACCTCCTCTGGTTCGTTCCTCTGTCTCTCCCTGCGAGAGAGGGAAAAGAAAGCAAGGTGAGGACTCAGGCACCACACAGATAAGCCTGTCTGACATGCCGGCTCATTATCTGACAGAACGGCACAAGGATGGAACGGCCTCAGCTCTGGGTTCACCTTGCCTGACTCTTCTTCCAGAAAATTGAAAGCAGAAGAGGATCCACAAGATTACCATCATGAGCCCCCAACCCTCCTATTACAGAGGGAAAGAGCAACTGAGGCCAGGTTGGAGAAAGGACCCCTTCCCAGTGTGGGCTGAACTGTGTCCCACAAAATCCATGTGTTGAAATCTTGATCCCCATTTCACAGAATAGGACTGTATTTGGAGAGAAGACCTTTAAAGAGGTGATTAAGGTAAGGTGGGGTTGTTGTGGGGGCCTCATCCCATATGACTGGAGTCCTTATAAGAAGAGGAGATTAGGACACAGACACACACAGACCACATGAAGACACAGGGAGAAGGCAGCATCTGCAAGGCAAGGAGAGAGGCCTCAGGAGAAACCAACCCTGCAACACTTTGATCTTGAGCTTCCAGCCTCCAAGATGGTGAAAAAATACATTTCTGTTGCTTAAGCCACACAGCTGGTGGTTTCTTGTTATGGCAGCCCTAGCAGACTAATACACCCCTAAATTACACAAGAGGAGGTGTCAGTGGAGAAGTCCCCAGGGCTGATCCCACCTCTCTGCTCCATCCGCTGCCACTGTCTCATTGTCACTGGAAGCATTTCTCTTCTCTTTTAGGGAAGCAAGCAGCACAGGTATACACACATGCACACACACACACACACACACACACACACACACATGCATCCTGAAGGATAAGTATGTAGTTATTCAAGTGGAGAAAAAGAATAAGAAATTATGTAAAGGAAAGGAAACAGCTCCAGCAACACGTGGGGAAGCTGCAGTCCTGTGGTGGGCTCAGGAGAAGCCCGCCAGCTCCAGGAAACCTTAGGAAAAGCTGGAGCAGGTCAGGAGACCAGGTGAGAGACAGGCAGGGCGGGACCCACACACATCCAGGTTCCCAGGGAGGATCTGAGACTTCATCCTGCAAACAGCAGGTTCCATGAAGTGTTTTAGATGGAATGACGTGGTCAGCTTCAGTCTCAGGCTGAAGAAGAGACCTGGGCGTTGGATGGAGCCTGGAAGCAGACCAGCCAGTGGTCCCTTCAATGATGACCTGGGTAGCAGGGCAGCAATAGTGAGCTGAGGGCCTGTTAGGCAAGCTGTCCTCCCTGCCTCCTTGTGGGCCCCCAGAGTGAGTGGGACGGTCCCAGCGAGGGCAGGTAGCTCTGCAGCCACACGGCAGGGGAACATGTAGCCCCTAGGGGAAGGAGGTGACACCCAGCCCTGGGGACTACTTTCTATCAGAGCTCAAAGAGGAAAGCAGCCTGCAAAGTTGAAGAGTAGTTGAGATCTCATGTGTTTGAAAGCAATCCCTGTACAAAACACCAAGAGACTTTGCAGAAACGTTAGGAGGCAGCAGCTTCCCTGTTGATAAGAGTTCACTCTCAAATAAAATCCCCATGTTATTTATGTTCTTTGACCCAGCTGTTAGCTCCCTATAGATATTGAGATATAAGAATAATCTGGTAGTAATATTATTCCATTTGGAGTGTATTCTTTCTTCTTAAGCTAAAAGGTGACTATGGGAAAGATCCACCAGGAGATATTAAGGGGATTGAGTAGCTTGGATGAAGATGGGTGAGGTAGTACATAGAAGCCATCCACACAGGATTGCAAAAACAGGAGAGCTGCGTGTCTAGGAAAGCTTTATTGCTTTTCAATAACGTGATAACATTCCTATAAAAGTAATTTATAGATAGACTCAAGGCAAAGCTGGGAAGTTGAGCCTGTGGGTTTTAGGGAAGAACCCACAAGCTCCAACCGGGAATTGTATTGAGTTTGTTTTTCACAGTTGAGGTCGCAGCTCTTTGCTCTCAGATTTCAAAATGAGATGCACTGGCTGCATGCTAATGCAGGGGCAGCAGCCCAGCTATGAGCTCCATGAGTCAGGAGGGAACCTAGAGAATTTCCACATCCCCACGTTCAAAACTGTGCAGAGGCAGGTGATTGCCAGGAGCTTTGTGTTCTGTAAAGTGATGCTCTTAAGGAAGGGGACTGGGACCTGATGCACACGGGCCTCAGGGACCCAGGGACTGGGAGCAGGCAGGCCCCTCAGGTTGGCATTTGCCTTTATTCGTGGGCATGTGTAGATGTGGGAGTGGTTTCACAAATGACGTGAAGTGAAAAAGGCAAATCTCACCTTTTATTTTATGACAGCAGCACTGTGATTCTCACTTAGTGTTGGATGGGAAACTAGAGTTTGTGGCTGATGTAAAGGATTAAATCTAGTCTGAGAACAGGAAATGGAAAGTCTGGTTATTTGGTAACATGTCCCTTAGATCTCCAGACCTTGGCAGGCTCAGGCGTGTTGAGGGGAGTACCCAGGCCTGAGAACTGTGTGTGCAAAGTCCTGGACAGAAAGGAGTTTGGCTGGTTTTAGGTGAAGAGAGAAGGCTGGTGTGGCTGAAGTCTATTGAGTGAGAGTGTCCAGACAGAAGATGGAACCTCAGCCTTCAAGGCATTGTGGGCCATGCTAAGAGCTGATGGAAATTTCTCTGCCATGGTGTGAGCAAAGTACAGAGAGCAGGACCAATGAAATCATTCTCCAGAGGCTATGGAAGTGCTGAGAAAGCTTCAGGCTTGGGGTCAGAGCCACTGGAAAAGAAGAACCCTCCTTCTCAGGACCCAAGCTCCTTCCCACGGGTGACATATGGCCATGCTGAGACGAACACAGTGGACCTCAGTATCGTGACTGGGCGGAAGAGTTTCTGGAACATTCCTAGGCACCTGCTCACCACCATCCAACCTCTCAGCCACCAGAACCCAAAGAGAATCGTTTCTTCACATTTTCCCCTCTTTCTGCCTTTCCTTCCTCTGTTTTTCTCTTCCTGCTGTCTTCTTTCCTCATCTCTCCATCTTTTCTTCGATCCTTCTCTTCATTTTTTTAAAATTTTAAATATGCTTTACTTTTGAGAGCAGTTTTAGTTCACAGCAAAATTGAGTGAAAGTACAGAGAGTCCCTGTGCCCCTGTGTCACCATCCTGACACATTTGCAGTGTACATTAGGATGCACTGTACATTAGGAGTCCGCAGGGTACATTAGGGCTCATCTTGGTGTTGCACAACCCTATGAGTTTGGACAAATTTATCATGACATTTATCCACTGTTAGGATATTGTACAAAGTAGTTTCACTGCCCTAACATTTCTCTGCTCTCTGCCTATTCATTCCTTCCTCCCCACTACCCCCTGGCAACCACTGATCATTTTACTGCCTCCATAATTTTGCCTTTCCAAGAGTGTCATATAGTTGGAATCATACAGTATGTAGCCTTTTCAGATTGGCTTCTTTCACTTAGCAATATGCCTTTAAGTTTCCCTCATGTCCTTTCATGGTTTGATAGCTCCTTTCTTCTTAAGCACTGAATATTATTCCATTGTCTGGATGTACCACAGTTTATCCATTCACCTATTGACATCTTGATTGTTTCCAAGTCTTGGCAATTATGAACAAAGCTGCTATAAATATCCATGTGCATGTTTCTGTGGACATTGATTTTCAGTTCCTTTGGGTAAATACGAAGGAGTGTGATTGCTGAATCATATGCTAAAAGTATATTTAGTTTTGTAAGAAACTGCCAAAGTTTCTTCCAAAGTGGCTGTACCATTCAGCAATGAAGTGGAGTTCCTGCCACTCCCCATCCTCACCAGCATTTGGTGTTGCCAGTGTTTTGGATTTCAGCCATTCTAACAGGTATGTAGTGGTATCTCATTGCTGTTTTAATTCTCTTTATTTTCTAAATCTTTATTGAGGTGTGATTCACATACCACACACTGCACACATTTAAAGTGTACAATTGGATGTTCGACCTACTCATACACTCATGAAGCCACCACCACAGTCAATATAGAAGACATGTCTCCCCACCAAATGTTTTCTTGTACCTATTTGTAAACCATGCCTCTACTCTGCCCCATGTCCAGTCAATTAAACTGATCTTCTTTCTGTCACTAATGATTAGTTTTCATTTCCTGGAGTTTATATGAAGGATGTGCCTACACGATGTGCCCTTTTAAGTCTGGCTTCTTTCACTCAGTGTAGTTATTTTGAGATTCAGCCACATTGTTTCACGTATCAATATTTCATTCCTTTTCATTGTAGAATAGTGTTATTACATGAACATACCACAATTTGTTTATCCTCTCATATGTTTATGAACAGTTAGATTGTTTTCAGATTTTGGCTATTACAAATAAAAAGCTGTATCAACTTTCATGCATAAGTCTTTGTATAGACATGTATTTTCATTTTTTTTTGAAGCAAATACCTAGGAATGAAATAGCTGGATCATTTGGTAAGCATACGTTTAACTTTTTAAGAAACTGACAACTGTCTTCCAAAGTGATCATACCATTTCACATCCCTACTCCCCGACAAAGTATGAAAGTCCAGCTTTCCCACATCCTCACCAGCACTTGGTGTGGTAACTCTTTTTATATGAGCCCTTCTAATAAGTGTGTATGGTATCTCATTATGGTTTTAATTTGCATTTTCCAAATTACTGATGATGTTGACCATCTTTTCTTCTGTTATTTGCTCTTTGCTGAAGTGTCTGTTTTCCCTATTCTTTTTTTTTTTTAACATAGGGCCTCAATTATTTTACTGTGTTGTTTATCTTCTTATTATTAACTTCTGAGGGTCCTTTATATACTGAACACAAGTTATGTATTAGATATTTGATCAACAAATATTTTCACCTGGTAATGACTTGTCTTTTCATTCTCTTCTCAGTGTTTTTCAAATATCAGAGTTTTTAATATTGTCAAATTTAATAAAGTCTAATTTATCTAATTTATCTCTTTGAGACAAGTTCTCACTCTGTCACCCAGGATGGAGTTCAGTGGTGCGATCACAGCTCACTGCAACCTCAACCTCCCATGCTCATGTGATCCTCCCATCTCAGCCCTCTGGGTAGCTGGGAACAAAGGCACACATGACCATGCCTGGTTAATTGATTTATTATTTGTAGATATGGGGGTCTCTCTATGTTACCCAGGCTGGTCTCCAACTCCTGGGCTCAAGCAGTCCTCCTGCCTTAGCCTCTCAAAGTGCTAGGATTACAGGTGTGAGGCATCATGCCCAGTCAAATTCATCTTTTTTAAAAAATGGACTTTACTTTTGATGTCACAGCGAATAAATCTTTGTCTTAAAACATTTAACAACATTAAAAAGATTTACTTCTGTTTTCTTCTGGAATTTTTAAATTTGGGGGTTTTGCATGTAGATCTGTGAGCTATTTTGAAGTCATTTTTGTATATGTATCAAAGTTCATTATTTTTGCATATAGTGATCCACTTATTCCAACACCATTTGTTTAGAAGACTATGTTTTCTCCAATGAATTGACTTTGCACTTTTGTCAAAAGTTAGTTGTACCATTTATGTGTCAATCTATTTCTGGATTCTCTTCTGTTACCCTGATGGTTTTTTTTTTTTTTTTTTAATTTTCTGCCAATACCACACTGTTTTGATTACTCTAGCTTTCTGATAAATCTTAAAACTAGTTTGTATCAGACTTGTAACTTTGCTTTTCTTTTTCAGTGATCCTTTGATGATTCTAGATCCTTTGTATTTCCACATGAATTTTTAGAACCAGCTTGTACATTTCTACCTAAAAACTCCTTCTGGAATTTGGATTGGGATTTCACTGAAACTATAGAAAAAGTGATATCATAATAATATAGACCCTTCTAATCTATAAACAAGTTATACCTTTCCAATTATTTAGGTCTTTTTACATTTTACTCAGCAATATTTTCTAATTTTCAATATATAGGTTTTTCATATCTTTTGTGATATTTATCACCAAATATTACTATTTTTGATGCCTTTTTAAACATTGCTGTTTTAAATTTTTTGAATTTTTTTGTTCATTGTTAGTATATAGAAATACAATTGGCTTTTGTGTGTTAGCTTGTATCATACAAACGTGCTTAACTTATTTACTAGTTCTAGTAGCTTTTCGTAGATTCCATCACATTTTAGTCATCTGTAAAGAAAGAACTGTTTTGCCTCTTCTTTTCCAAGATGGATGCATAGGCTAGAAACTTCCACAAATGTTGAATAGCAGTTTTGAGACTAGGTATCTTGTCTTGTCCTGATATCAGGAAGAAAGCATTCAATTTTTCATTAATCAGTACTATATTAGCTATAGGTTTATTGAGGATATTCTTTTTTTTTTTTTTTTTTTTTTTTTTTTTTGAGACGGAGTCTCGCTCTGTCGCCCAGGCTGGAGTGTAGTGGCCGGATCTCAGCTCACTGCAAGCTCCGCCTCACGGGTTCACGCCATTCTCCTGCCTCAGCCTCCCAAGTAGCTGGGACTACAGGCGCCCGCCACCTCACCCGGCTATTTTTTTGTATTTTTTAGTAGAGATGGGGTTTCACCGTGTTAGCCAGGATGGTCTCGATCTCCTGACCTCGTGATCAGCCCATCTCCGCCTCCCAAAGTGCTGGGATTACAGGCTTGAGCCACCGCACCCGGCCTATTGCAGATATTCTTTATGAGGTTGAGAAATTCCTTTCTGTTACAGTCTGCTAAGAGTTTATCAGGAATGGCAGGAATGAATGTTAACTTTTGTTCAAAAAATTACATATATTTAAATGATCATATGGTTTTTCTTTTCTAGTTTATTAGTACAGTAAATTTGATTGATACATTTTCAAATATTAAATCAACTCTGTATTTCTGGGATAAACCTCATTTGGCCATAATGTATATCCTTTTTGTATATCACTGAATTTGATTTGCTAAAATTTTGTTTAGAATCTTTGCTTCTTATTTCATGGAAGATATTCACCTTTAGTTTTCTTTTCTGGTCATGTCTTTATCTAGGTTGGTATCAGGGTAATGCTGGCCTCAAAGAATTAGGAGAAATTCCATTCTCTTCAATTTTCTAGAAGTCTTTGTATAGAATGGGTATTATTTCTTCTTTGGTGGAACTCACCAGGGAAGTTCTCTGGAACTGGAGTTTTCTTTGTGGGAAAGTGTTTTTGTAACCATCAATTCAATGTCTTTACTAGATCCCAGGCTCTTTAGATCCCCCAACTCTTTCTGAGGGAGCTGTACAGTTGTGCACTATTATGCTGTATGATGAAAATGGATGAAAGAACAGAGGAATGGACAATGGCTCACTATTTGGAGACTGATTATGTTTATGTTTGGGCCAAAGTGATGAAGAGTCCTAGGATGGGAAAAAGAAACCTCCTGGTTGCAGGTGTTCTCAGAACTAGAGAAACTGGTGCCCCAGGTTGCCATCCCATTCCTTATGAACCCTGTACCCACCAGCAGACAAGACCATGGTGGCCTTAACCAAAGGGGACACTCATCTGTTGCCCAGGCCATGGAGACAAAAGGTCTCATGGGGCTGGTGATCCTATCAGGTCATAGAGCCTCTTTGAGAGCATCAGCCTCTCCACATTTACACATGCCCCCTCTCTCTCTGGGGAGTTAATTGGTGTCCCTTCATCCTCTGCCACTTCCCTGTTGTTTCCTTCCAAGATGAAGCATGAAACCTTGGTGATGGGTAGTACACGTAGAGAGATGCCCCCAATGAGACAACTAGTGCTGTGTTTGCCTCTGGACCTAAGGTACACTGCTTTCCTGACCCAGATGCAATGGGTTGCACAGTAAAAGTGAGGGATGCATGTGTGGTGAGAGTGGAGGGTTCTCCTGCAATCGAGGAGCTGACAAAAAGCAAATCGCTTCAGCCTGTTTGTGTCTGGGGTTTTCTTGGTCCCAGGTTCTGGCAAAGGAGGAAGGCTTCTTGGTCAAGAGCCCTCCTGGATACTGTACTGAAGTGCACAATGATCACAATTGTCATTGCTGGAATAAAACAACTTCATAATGGGTTTCTGGAATGGTTACTGCCAGATTTTTATTAAAGAAACCAAAGCCAAAAGTTTCCCTTTATAACATGCATGGTGAAGGGAAAATTTTAAAAACAGCTGCCTACTGAGCTATCACTTCAACATAAAGTAAATGGTGCTTCAGACACAAAATGCCAGGTTTGTTTTGCACCCCCTCCCCAGGAGAACTGGAAGAGTATCAACAAGGTGCTGTCCACTACCGGGCAGCTCTGCTCTGCACGCTTGCCCCAACCACTGCCCACCCAACTGCATTGGATCAAAGGGCCTCCAGGCTCTAACATTCTCATTAAAAAACAGAAGCCACAGACCTGGAGCCAGTGGTTGAAACGGGAAACCAAAATAATCGTTGATTGAGGTTGTGGGATCTCCAGCTGGATTTGCAGATACTTTCCTGTCTTGCAACACACACCCCTACTTTGGCCAGAATCATCATCTCCTACATTCTCTGAAAGTGCCTCTTCCCATGGATAGAGAAAGAAGGCAGTGCTTGTGTTGAGGTTTTTCTGCACCTTTTCTGTTACCATTGAATTCTGAATGTCCTACCAGGGAGCTTCATATGTGATTTGTTTAACACAAGCATCAGACTAACACTAACAAATATACATAGGTGAAGGTTTTGAAGTCACAGAGGTTCTTATGTCAATATTCCCAAATATTCCTTCTCTCTGTGTCCCCTTTCCACCCACAAATAAATACCACCACAAATGAAGGGATGAGACCAGTAGGGATAGACAAGTGGTGGCCTTTGAGGGGGCTCCGTCTCCTGCCATGCAATGCCCTTCCCTCACTCCCATAGGAGTCAAGGACAGTGTCTTATGCATCTTTGCATTTCCTGTCATGCCCAGCACAGCACCTGGCACACAGCCGAGGCTGGGCACAGGTTAAATACATTGGCTGTTTTCTTACTGTTTTATATTTTGAGACAAACAAAACACAGTGAATAGTCTCAGGTAAGCTGAATTCACTGCATTCATGGTAGAGTCTATAAGCTAAAAAAACTTATTCATTTTTTTTTCCAAGTATTTGCTGGGTGTCCAAACTTATCCATCCAGCACCAATCTTGATACTTTTATTTTTGTCTTTGTCCTGTAAGGTAATTTCTTCTTTTGTAAAATGAAAACGTCCCCTTTCCCCTGTGCACGAAGAGGAACATGGGAGACGGAGGGACTGACGCATTGCTGTGCAAGTCCCCCTCAGGGTGGTCTGGGAAGCCTCTGGTCCCTCTCATTCCATCTCCACTGCCACGCCGAGGTGCGTGTCCCCTGACACTGTGCACCTGCCTCCTTTCACTTCTTTTTCTTTTATTTATTTCTTAATTACTACTTTTTTCCCTTCTTTTCTCCCTCCTTTATTTTCTTCTTTCCTCCCTTCCTCCGTCCCTTCCTCCTTTCCTTCCTTCTTCCTTCTTTTCTCAATTCGTTTGGTCCCCATCAGGTTTACTACCATCCTAATATCTAGCTGTTCCATGCTGCTTTCCTGCACAAAGCCCTTTATAGACACATACACACACACTCGCATGCACACACACGCATGCATGCACACACACACGTGCGGCAGATACACACATGCATGCACACACACTCACGCATGCACTATGTCATGGTCTTGAAGCCAGCAGGTTGAACCCACTACGTGCTCTCCACTCATCACCCTTTAGAAGGGAGTTGGGCAGTTGAGGGTCTCTCCATGACAGAGCCTGGAAGGAAGCTCATAGAAGGTGGGTTATGGGCCTGGAAAAGACAGGATGCAGAGGACACTCAGGCTGCAAACCGCCACTCCCAGGTCTCCCTGTTCTCCTGCTCCTTCCCTGCCCTTCCTGGGCTCCCTTGACCACTAGTGACTGTGTCCAGCTTGGCCAGTCTGCATTTGTTCTCATGAGATATTTCCTCTTTCCTAAAATAGATATCTCCTCACTCACTCCTACCACATAGAAATCCCACCAGCACTCCAGACCCAGACTTCTGTCTCCTCCATGTGTTCCTCCCACCTTCCTGGGTAGACCTGCATTTCTTTCCCTGAAAAACAGGGGCACTGCCCAGTGTTGTCTGATCAGATTCAAACATGGTGAAGACCGTGCTCTGGGATGTGGGAGTGGGCTCCCCCGTTGGGTGGGGGGAGGGAGACACATAAGGTACATGGTGGGAAAGTGCAGTGACAGGGGTGCGGGCCAGCAGGGTGACACAGCTCTGACCACTGCACCATCCTGCCACCCACCTACTGTGACACTGGAAGAGGGCAATTGGGACTGACCAATGAATTCACGTGAATGTGGAATGAATATAGTATATTTTGTAGTAGCCAAAATGGTTTTTATTTTATGTATAAGAATTGTGTGGATTGCTTTTCTCTACAGATGCCAAGGGCATTGGATCCGACAGCCTGCAGCACAGAGAGGCAGGTCCAGAGCAGCTGCAAGCCAGATAGCCTGGGCTCAGCTCCCGGTTCTCCTGTGATTAACTGCTGGTCCTGGACAGGCTCTTCATCCCTTCCATGCCTCAGTCTTTCCATCTGTAAAATCACAAGAATGTGTAGGTTTGCCATGAGGAGTAAGGCAATAGGTAAATGATCGGAGTAACTGCATGGAGGAAATGGTCTCTGAGTATTGATTACAGCTCTGTTAGATCAGATCCAAAGCCACTGGCATCCAGCAGAGCCATGTTGACCTCCCATCCTAATGAGAGTGCTTTCTTCATGTTCTGTGAAACATGATTAAACACATATGAAGTCACATTGAGCAACAGGACCTCCCGTAAATAATTTTGTGTGGACTCTGCAAAACACATGCTGTAGTGCCAACCAAGTTCACAAAAGCCATTGATCGGGGAGTCTTTTTTTAACTTTTAAATAATAGCTCTGAATTGCCTGGAAGAATGTTATTTACATTCCCAAATTTAAGGTTTGTGAAAGAATTTGCCATAATAGAATTTGAATACTCAGTAAGTTTTTAGTTTTGCGTCCAGTTTTTTAAGTTTTAAAGTTTCCTTCAACTTCAAACAAAGCCAATTCTCATATCCACATATTGCATCTAGCTCTGTGCAGAAAATAATTAATAGTTAGACCTCTGTTTAAAATCTGCCTGCACATTTATGCAAATCACATATATTCTCAGCATCTTGGTGCTTTCAACTCTTACATGGGGAAAGGAAACTAACTCATGCATAATTTTTATGAAGACTAAAAGAGACTTAAACCATGCATGCTATACTTGTTATGGGATAAAGCGCTGTAAAAATAAGAGTAGATAACACTTTTGTTGGGCAGATATTTACTAGGTACTACGCATGTTACATATATCCAGTTTCCTCTCCAATGCATCTTGGACTTTTCAGGAGGAAGAACTTTGAAGAAACTGCCGGAAATTTAGGCAGAGAGCCAGATGGAGAACCAGAGAGTGTTTAAACAGGGCCACAGGAGAGGATACAATATGAGGTCAGGGATGGAGATTGAGTTCTGCAGAAAGAATACTGAGATAAAAATGAAGAAGGTCTCTTAGACTTGTTACACACAATTTTGGCAGCATTACATTGGCTAAAGGTAGACTGCCCTACATTCAGGTTGGAAAAAAAGACAATTTGGCCAAACAATGTCTAGGTCAAAAACCAAACATTTAATAACTGGGTCATTTTGGATGCATCCTGGGGAGTAGTTTTGCAAACCTTGATCTACTTCTAAGAAGTTTTGCCAGTTTTTTGGAAACTTTTTTAATGTTCATAAATGTGTTTAAAGTTTTACTTGTTATTCTGTTCTGTTGCTCTGTTGAACTTTAAGTAGTGAAAAGGTAGAATAAATAATGCTCATCAGATTTTCTGAGACAGTTTCTCAGACAAATAATAGTATAGTTTAATTTGTATAAGAAAGACATCTAAGGACATAATATTCCAAGGTGAGGCTGAGGGTTGTCCTAAGGTGGGTGGGAGTGTAGGAGATTTTGTTGTTCTTTTCCTTTTCTGTATTGTTCTCGTTTTTATTTTTATTTATTTATTTTATTTTATTGTTTTGAGATGGAGTTTCACTCTCGTTGCCCAGGCTGGAGTGCAATTGCACGATCTTGGCTCACCACAACCTCTGCTTCCTGGATTCAAGTGATTCTACTGACTCAGCTTCCCAAGTAGCTGGGATTACAGGCATATGCCACCATGCCCAGCTAATTCTATATTTTTAGTAGTGACGGGGCTTCTCCCTGTTGGTCAGGCTGATGTCAAACTCCCGACCTCAGGTGATCTGCCCACCTTGGCCTCCCAAAGTGCTGGGATTACAGGCGTGAGCCACTGCGCCCCACCTTTTTCTCATTTTTAAAATGAACTCTGTTTCCTTTTGTAATAGAAAAAAAAAGGCTAAATATAAAGGCAAAACATCTGGAATATTCAGAGATGCTTAAAGAATTTTTTTTTTTTAATTTTAAAGAATTTTTTTTTTTTTTTTTTTTTTTGAGATAGAGTCTCGCTCTGTCGCCCAGGCTGAAGTGCACTGGCGCAATCTCGGCTCACCGCAAGCTCCACCTGCTGGGTTCACGCCATTCTCCTGCCTCAGCCTCCTGAGTAGCTGGGACTACAGGCACTCACCACCACGCCTGGCTAATTTTTTGTATTTTTCGTAGAGACGGGGTTTCACCATATTAGCCAGGATGGTCTCGATCTCCTGACCTCATGATTAGCCTGCCTCGGCCGCAGAAAGTGCTGGGATTACAGGAGTGAGTCACTGTGCCTGGCCAAGAATATTTTTTCTAAAGAATATTTTCAATTCATTTTAAGCCAATGTTAGATGGCTACTAGGGGAGATTTTCAGAATTCAGCATGAGGGAATTGAATGAAAGAGAGGAAGATATTGGGTACAGTTTGGAAAAGGCAAACCTAGGTCTCTGATACACCCCTTCCTCCACTGTCTTTTAGTGAACACCATTGTTATTGCTGAATATCCAAAGATTAGGCTTTGCACTGTTGGAACTTACGTGCATTCCTTTTCACCATTCTGATCTACAGGGACTGCCTCCATGTTACTGCACAGAGAAGACAGGAGAGAAAGAAACTGCACAGCTTCTGTTGTTTCTTCTTGTTGTCATCAGAATTTTTCCAGGAACATCACGGAGCTAGTAGTTTCTCCCATGAGAACCTTTCACAGGGAAGGACACTCACAAGGATTTGAGGCTATGCAAATCTAATCAAACGAAAAGAGATGTGAGGCCTGGTAGGGTGGCTCACACCTGTAATCCCAGCACTTTGAGAGGCTGAGGCCGGTGGATCAGGAGGTCAGGAGTTTGAGATCAGCCTGGCCAACATGGTGAAACCCCGTCTCTACTAAAAATGCAAAAAAATTAGCTGGATGTGGTAGCATATGCCTGTAGTCCCAGCTACTTGGGAGGCTGAGGCAAGAGAATCGCTTGAACCCAGGAGGCGGAGGTTGCCGTGAGCCAAGATCGTACCACTCCACTCCAGCCTGGGCCACAGAGCCAGACTCTGTCTCAAAAAAAAAAAAAAAGAAAAGAAAAAGAAAAGAGATGTGAAAGAACACATCCTTGTGTATATTTGGTGCATGGCTCAGAGCCCTCGTGATGAAATAATTATATATGACACTGTATGAACAAGAACATCACTCTCAGTCTGCTTCTTGCTACAGCACATTTTCTCCCACCCAGCTAAAATGTGGCAATTTGTCATTGAGTTTGTTTTGCATTACAACGATGTGTAAGAGTGAGACTTAAACTCTCCAGGCAAATGAAGACATTCCTTCTGTTGAATGTGTTCAAGACTGAGAGCCTCTTGTGAATTCACTTATGTTTTAATTCTATGCAATTCTGAATTCTTCAGTGGGGCAATGCTATTATTATTGAATTACCAAAATGCAGACCAATGCTGAATGAAACATGTTTCCTAACTTGTAGCTCAGAAGGATTTGGCAATATTGGTATTTTCCTCTTTCTCAACTTTCCCAGATTTTTGGCTAAGGCATCTGTGTCCTCCATGTGCTCCTTGTTAGAACAATATTGCCTCTTGTTTTAGGCGGAGTTCTCAGTGCTGCAGTCAGAACTATGATGTGTTTTCTTCTGGCACCATTGGTGCACCGTCCCAGAGCTGTTCAAGAAATGCAAGAAGGGCCGGGCTGTTTGAGACGCCAACAAAGCCCCCTTTATGGGATTCAGGGGAGATGCAGCATCTGGCGTTTGACAAGACACTGTTTCACGTGACGAAGTCACATGGACTCTTGGAAAAGAACCCAATGCACTGCAGGCATCCGATGCCTGCCACAGCATATAAGTCAGCATGGACGAACGCTCTGAGAGAGACTTCTGAAGCACACAGACTGGTGTGAGTTTAGAAAGAAAAAGCCTGATTCTCACACTTCACTGGAATCCCTGTTGTGGTCTCAGCCAGATAGTATCCACACCATTTAATAGGTTTATAACAGCAGTTCTACATCAGACATGGCAAGCTGGTCTGTGCTCATTGAGATTCATGAGGTCTCACTAGCTCAGTGCCGCTGGATACCTGTGCACCAAACTGGGTCATAAAGCATCGGCACTGCCACCAGAAGCTATACAGATAGAGCAAACACCACTGGACACCAACTAGAACATAAGAACACTGTGAGAAAATAGGGTACATTACTCGGCCGGGGCTGCCATGACAAAGTACCAGACTGGGCGGCTTAAACAACAGAAACATACATCTCTCGCAGTTCTGGAGGTTGGGAGTCCAGGACCAAGGCACTGGCGGGTTTTGTTTCTTCTGAAGCTGCCCTCTTTGGCTTCTTCTTCTATCTTCCCATGGTCCTCCCCCTGTACCTTCCCTGTATCTTTACATTGTCTTCCCTTTGTATCCTCATCTCTTCTTCTTCTAAGGACACTGGTCCTATTAGGTTGGGGCCCACCCTAACAATCGCATTTTAACTTAGTCACCTCTTTAAAGGCCCCGTTTCCAAATACAGTGGCACTCTGAGGTTCTGAGCATTGAGATCTCGACATATGAATTTTGGAGAAACACAATTCATGCCACGGCAATGGGTAAAGAGGAATTTGACACCACTTGCTTTTCCTTGACCACTTTCCCAATGATGGGGAAGGGCTAGGATTAGCTTCATATCCCAGCATGAGGCACCATATTTTAATATAATACCAAAAAGCCATTGAAATCAATAAGGCAACTCATACAAGAAAAATCAGGCTTTTTCTTTCTAAGGCAATAATTCACCTTCCCTTACTTAGCAATTGCTGTATTCCTTATTTCCATCTCCATATCTTAGAACAATTACTAGAACTTCCAGAAAGATGGTAAATCATAATAGGCACCCTTCCTTGCATCTGATTTTAAAAGCAATGTTTCAATAATTTCACCATCACAGGTGCTCACTGATGAATTTTATTAGATATTTATTGTCATCCTCATTGATCATTTAATACAGATTTTATCAGAACGTATGTTGAAATTTAATGAATGCTCCTTTGATAGTTTTTGAAATTAATTTGTTTTATTTGCCCTTTGGCTAGTTTATTTTAGATAGTCTACTAATGGACTTATTTTTTAATATATCAGCAATTCATTCCTGAGGAGAACGTAGACACAGACTGTTATTCCTCAAATATGTGACCGAATGCCATTGGTTAATCTTCAACTTAGAATTTTGGCCTTGCTATTCATAACTGAAGTAAACCTAAAGTTTTATTCTTTGTTTTAGTATTTTCAAATTCAGATACCACAGTTATACTAACACAAAAAGAGGTTTGAGAAACTTACATTTCTATACTCCCTAGAGTTTACAAAATGTACAGATTATCTGAACCTCACAAACTTTAAAAAAAATTATCAATTTTGCCACTACAGAGACATTCTCACGCTCTTCCTTCACTCTCATCTCTATAACTGTGATTCTATTCAAGTTTTATGATTCTTTAGTTAATCACTGTAATTTTTCTTTTTTTCTAGGAAATAGTTGATTTTAAACCGATTAATGTGGATATATTCTTCATATTTTCTTGCAAAATTTGAAATTTATGTCTGTGGTTAGGTACACTTTCTCATTCTTAGTTTTTCATATTTATGCCTTCTCTCTTTTATTCTTCTTTTGTACTAGTCAAGTATATTTATATAATTGGGGTTGATGTTTCCCTAACATGCCAGCTCCTGCACGTGTCTAGTTGTTAGGAAGCTCTTCGATGGCAAGGGTTGGTGAAAGAAACAATGGGGCCATTGTTTTCTGGCTGAAGGCTCAATGAGTTCAACTTCACGAAGCTCCATGGGGTGCGGACTTTGACAAACTCCACAAATTACCCCTACGACATTGTTTATGAATCACACAATCCTAGATTTCAAAGAAGTATGTCACTCTAAATATGGGACACATTAGAATAAAGCCATAAATTGGTGTTAATACCCTGACCGATCTGGACAATTAAGGGCAAATTTTTTATTGTCCTCATCTGATGAAAATAAGCAGAGGAAATGGAAAACAATCCCATTCACATTAAATTTTAGAGCCATTTTTGGAAACTATAAAAGCAGTGAAAGAGAGAAGAATCACTGAGGTCAACTTTTAGGGACTTTGCTTGCAACTCAGCGAGGAGCAAAGGCAAGTATTTAAAAGAAGAGTACACTCTAATGGTAATAGCTTCAATACTTACTAGTTATCATCTGGTGCATCAATCAGAATACCATGAAAAGGAGCGACCTAAAAATAAACGTGTTGCTTCTGTTGGGGGAGCATTCTGACCTAGGTGTCCAGGCACGCAGTTGCCCTACTGCATATCAGCAGAACATTACCTCCTGGCGTTTGTTGTCAAGTGACTTCTGAGCCAGGCCCTCTCTTGGAAGCTGAGGGCGTGAAGATGCATAAAACACAAGCTCACAATATTTGCTTCCCTTCAATGCTCTTCATCAGCTTGCAGGGCACAGTGTTTCCCTGGCATGTGTCCCTATTTGTGATACATGTTTGCTGGGTTCGGCATCTTCAGTCTACATCTGCTGTGGTCAGCACTTGTCCTGCCCCTGTTCCCAGAAGACACCCTAGTGTCTCATGTCAGCAGTTCCTCACTATGCTCTCAGTCAAGTCAGCGACTGTCAAGCTGAGAGAGGACTCTTCACCCATTAACTTGGCTCCCCTCCATGTTTGTCATATTTATAATAGTAACCTGAACTGGGTTTGGGTATGTAAACTTTCTAAGCTTTAGTTTTCTTATCTCTCTTTGGAAGTTTGGTGTATATTTCATGTGGCTTTATGGTACAGTAATTTTTTAGAATGCCATGCTACTAGGGACAGATTTGGGGCTCCCTTCAGTTGCTGGAGCCCTGGCAGACAAGACTCAGGGTGCAGATGTGATGGAGCCTGGATGAGGCATTCCTCCGCTGCATGCAGACGGCAGGGTTAAGGGACTCAAGAACACAGAGATGAACACTCAGGGTGATGGGGCTTCTGATCATGAACGTGTTTGTAAACAATGTCTAATGACGTAGCTTTGGGAATTAGTATTATCAAATGGGATTGGTGATTTAATTAATAATCATAAAAATGCAAACGTGTTGGCTCTTCCCTGACGTGTACATTATAAGCAACACTGCTTGGACTCAAGGTGTGCGTTCCTGTGTGTGGGCCCAGAACAGTGGGTTTGGCACGGGGAGAGGTCACTTTGAGTAGACTGACATCTATGAATGGAAGAAGCTGCTTATCTCAATCTGTGACACTTGTGAAGCATTGCATCTTTAATCAAGGTCTGGGAAAATAGGGGACCCAGGATCTATAAAATAAGAATGAACACACTTAACTTACAATGTTATTGAGAAAAATGACTATGAGAGTATGTTCTAAACTGTTGGGAAATTGCTGAGAAAATGTGAGGACATTTATTACCTCCTTTGCAGGGAAACATCCTAAATAGAACAGGATTTCTAACCCCAAATTGATAAGAACACCAAGACAACTCTCTCTGCTATATCTGGGCTGTAAATCTTTGAACTTCAGACCCAAATGAAATTCCATCTCTTACAATTTTTAATGAAGTCAAAATAAATGCAATTACTGAACAGAAGCCAAAGATCACAGGAGGTTATAAGTGGAGTGAGGGTATGGTCAACACAGTTTGTTTGCATTCTGGCTCTGTTTTCTTGCTGAATATTTCACTAATGGGAGGCTGCAAGGGGGCAGGGATGGTTCTTCCTTCCCCCTGATGGAAGTCTGTTGCTGATTAAATCTGAGCTGGGCTAGCTGTGTGGTGACTGGGAAATGTGACACCCTAATGAGGACACAGGCAAGTAGAATGTGAGAGATTGAAACCACAAGATATTCTAATCCCCCGAGTAAGGGATTTTTCCCAAGAGCAGGCATTTGCTCTTGAAAGCATGTTCAGGAATACCCTAATAAGCACATATCTTTCCGTACTCTCTCACTGCACCCATCCTTCAAAGACCTTGAAACCCACAGTTTTTTTCCTTCACCCAAGTAAAGAGCAACTTACAAATGAGTAGCTTACGCTATGGGAGGTCTATTCCTTTAGCAAAGCCTGGGCTTACAATTAATACTCTGGTTTGTGATGAAATCTGCTACTGTTTCCTTGTAATAAAGCTAAAGGTAAATGCAATGTCTGTATCATTGGATTTTCACAAAATCGTGATGGCTGCTGGAACAAAAGGGGCAACACAGAGAATAAGTAATTAGCCAAGACCTATTTCAGCAAATCTCAGTTTCTTGGAGAAACTATCTTGTTAGACCACAAGCAATTTCTGCTGGTGTAAGTCCCATTCACTTTCATTAAAGCATATCATGTATTCAGGGTAAACGGTCTTGGTGTCCCCACAGGGGTCTCTGTCAATATTGAGTTGCAGCTGGGTATAACGAGTGCCCTGGATCACAGAGAAATTCAAAATAAGGATAAAACATGAGGTTTGTGGTTTATACCATGAGTGCACTTGTGTTTCGCTTCCATACAGATAACTCTCCTGGCTTTGATATATTTCTGAACTCTCTCTGACACCCATAATTTCTCTTCAAGGCAGAGGATGATGTTACTCAAGAAGAAAAACAGCCAGGCACAGTGGCTCATGCCTGTAATTCCAGCATTTTGGGAGGCAGAGGTGTGAGGATCGCTTGAAGCTCAGAATTCAAGACCAGCCTTAGCAACATAGTAGGGCTCTGTCCCTACAAAAGAATTTTTTTTTTTTTTTAACTAGCCAGGTGTGGTAGTGCATGCCTGTAGTCCCAGCTACCTGGGAGGCTGAGACGGGGGGATCCCTTGAGGCCGGAGGTAGAGGCTGCAGAGAGTCATGATGGTACCACTGCACTCAACAAAGTGAGAACTTGTCTCAAATTAGAAAAAGAAAAGATGAAAACAGAATGAGTTCAGGTCATGTTTGTCCCCAGTGGAACTGCACACACCAGGCTGCTGCCATCTTGCAGACTGTGCTTCCTTACCCCAAACGCAGACGCCAATCAGCGACTGAGAGACCCACACCTACTGTGTTTCCAAAGAGACCTAGGTGGCCTTTCAATCCCAAAGGAAGGATAGCCGATGCCTTGGGTTTTCCCGTGCCTCACTTAGACTGACTTTGGGGAATGTGTGTGTGGGGAGTCCTCCAGATGCATCTGCTGTTCATGTTAGCTTGGGAAAGAGAGCTGTGACCTCCCTAGCCATCCTACCCAGCATGCCCAAATATATGCAATAGAGAGAGTAAGACATTTTTTTCCTGATCACATCGATAAATCTTTTGCTTCTCTGCTTCACCAAGAGAAGTCTCCAAGACAACTGTTGACTTAAACGGGTACTGGGCAGTCGAGTTCTATGTCTGTAGGCATGTTTGTCCCCTTCTGCCATACTGCAGCTGGCAAAGCCACAGACTGGTGGAGAGTCAAGGCCACCAGAAGCCCAGGCCACCACAGTGGGCGGGACTGTCACTTACGGGACGTGGATCTAATTCAGGACTAAGCGTTTCCATCCTTCTTTTTGGGCTTTGTTCACAGAAAGAAATGATAGCACATAAATACATAGGAAACCAACTTCTAAAAGTAGCTCTCAACTCCCCGCACCCCTCCCCCCGCCTTTTTTTTTTTAAGTAAAAGGTCTTAGTGGCAATACACTGAGAGCTTGAGTAATGCATACTAGGCTTCCGTGTAAGGAACAATGAAGAAGGAAAAGACACTGTGAAGGAGAATGCTTGACTGGCTAATGTATGTGCCTGGTAGTGCATACATTTGGATTTCAGCCCCCTTTCACGTTAGAACTCCTGCTCTTAAATAATAACTGAACTGCCCCCCTTTAAGAAATGAGGTAGCTACATCACCAAATAAGAACCACAAGTGAGCTGTTGCATTTTGGAACATTCTCACCCAGGACTCACAGGCAAGACATCTGGCTGCTGGGGATGAAAGTAGAGAGTTTTGAGCAGAAAGAAAACTTAGAGGGAGGTTGCTAACTAGCTGTATTTGGCTGAACACAACACCCAGTGTTGAAAGAAACATGGTTTTGCAGTTAATCGCTAATATTTGAAAATCAGGAAGCTTTACATAAGAATCCCAACTTTCACGGCCTCTTGGAAGGACATCTGCTTTCCCTCTGGCCCAGCACTGGGGCAGGGAAGGATGATCTTTGCTAGATGTGATCCCTGCCCAGCCTCCACTTGCTGTCTCCCACCTGTGCACATGTGAGTCTTAAATAAGCCTCACGTTTGTTGATCGTCACAGCCCACACCTGTTACATAGCCCGGCACACAGTCACACCCACCTCGCATTTATCCCATGAATGAAAGGGTCTGCAGCATCTAGGAGCGTGTCAGAAACTGGCAAAAGTGTTCTCAGCCTGAAGCCTTGGCAGAGCATAAGTCCCTCCTGAATTCCAACCACGTGTGCTTGTCTTAAAGCATCTGACCTTGGAGGCCTGGCAATCCTCGGTGTCGCCACGACTCTGTCCACCATGTGGCAAGACGATGTGCGTACATTTTCACATCTCCCTGTAGGCCTGAACCTCAGCAGACAGTGTTTACAGCACTCCCCACAGAACAGTAGCTAAGCATCTAGTCCAGTGACTTATATGTAAGTATTTTCTGATGATATTTTTAAAGACGGATATCCCTGCTCTATCCTTAAGTCTTACCTTTGAGAGAAAAACATAAAAATTTTATTCAGTTCTAAATGTGAGAAGTTATAATGAGCTGAAAACTGGTTTGGAATTATTTAAACTCTTCCCCAGAATCTCCCTGGAGAAAGGCCGAAACCTCAAAGCCCTTAAGGTGTTTGGAAACCGTGGTCATTTTTGAAATGTTACTTTGTGCCTAATCCATTTTACTTAGGGAATAAAAAGCTAAGTCTGCTTAAGCTCTTGACAATTATACCAGCTCCAAAACCGAATCAGCTCTCTCAGATAATGATCAGAGTTACTGATGAAATGAAGGATTTTAGCTTAAGTTAGTTTGTAATTATTAAATGTTATGCAATAAAATTCTGGAAAATTTCCCCTTAGTTTATTTTACCTTTTGCTTGTTTATTTTAATCTTTGGCAGGGTGTGGAAGGAAGAAGAAACATGGACTCTGCTCCGTGATAAATTAGTCTGCCCCAGGGCACAACACATCCCCTCCATGGTCTCATTAATCACCCACTGCACTGGGCAGACAGACTGGCAGCGCTGGAATTTGATCCCCGTTTCACAAATGGGGGGGCCAAGGCAGCAGGAGGTTAAGTGAATTCTGGAGACCACACAGCAAGAGCATGGGGGAGCCCAGCCTGGCCACTGCCCCAAGCCCCCGCAGTCCCCACAAGACCCCTCATGAAAAGCAGGGGCTGGCGGGAGGGCCCCCGCTGGGGAGCCCTGGATTCAGGTGGGGCTGCAGCAGGGTTCCCCACAGGCTGGCTTCACACACCTCTCTCAGCTCCTGGCTTCCATCAAGACACTTCTCCAAGTGCCTCTTTCCCTGCCTTTAAAAGAGCTGTAATAATACAGTCACACTTGACGTGAGATTCGTTTATTAATAGAATTTCCATATGGAGAGTCTGGCACACTCTGGACATTCAGTAATGCCGATTCTTTGACCCTGTGCCTTGACCACAGGTAGACGCCTATTATCTCCTCTTATTCCTGGACTAAGAAACCGTGTGTCCCCCATGCACCCAGGAGGCCTGGGGAGGATGGGCAAGGCCAGTCTAGGCTGTCTAAGGCCCTGAAGGAGCCTATGAGATTTCAGCTATATCCATTTATGATACTGAGAAATCACTGTGATTATAAACATTATCTTCCCCCAAAGCCCTCACAAATCCCTATTACTTACATGCTCTGTGTCTGTCCACATTTAGGAGAAGTGTTTTCTTCCTTTCTAAAGAGACCTCCCTATACAGCAGATGAATAGTTTAGGCATTCTTCTGCTTCCCATTATGTCACATTACCTAGCAAAGAATGTCCTATTTTACCACTGATCCCACACATTAAACGTGAATTGCTTTTCAAGATTATTCATAATAGTGAGTTAATAATTGTGAATTAATAATGTTTGGTGTTGGCTATTAAAAGACAGACAGTGAAGCAGTGAATAGTGAATAGAGAGTGACATGTAAAACCCACTTTGTTAAGATCGGAAAGCTTGCGTGGCCTGTGTCTGGGGACCCATGGAGGTCACCTCAGCCCCTAGTCCCTCTTGCTGCAGGCCCTACTCCCTGCACGTCTTTCAGCCCCTCCCAGGGCTGCCCCCTCCTCGTTGCCCTGCCTGCATTCTGGCCCCCAGCCTCTGTCTCATGCCTGGGTAGTGCTAACAATCTTCCAGCCCTGACTCCTTGCTTACCCATTTCCTGTCCACCCACCACACCGCAGCCAGAGCACCTTCCACAATGCAAATCCTACCCTGTCCCCACTCTGCTTAAAGTCTTTAGTGACTGTCCTTGGCCTACAGGAGGGGCACACATCAATATCCCAGAGCAGGTCCCACCTCCCTATCACGGCCAGTTCCATCCTACACCCCCACCTCCCTCTGAGCCCCCGGAATTCTCCCCAGCCTCTCGCGCTCATGTCGCTCTAGTGCCCTGTCTAGCTGTCTCCTCATCTCACCATCGTGTATCTGGAGTGGCCACCTCACTGCTTCTGGCATCCCCTGGTGGCTGCCCTTTCCCCCCTTGGAGCCTCTCGGGCGCCCCTCGTCAGCGATTAATCCTCTGAGGACTCATCTTCATCACACACCTGCTGGTCTGTAGTGCTCTGTGGCTTCACTACCATGACTCTGGGTGTGGATACGTTTTTCTTTATCCTTCTTGGGATGTGATATACAATGTCAACTGAGGTCTTATCATGTCTGGAAAGTTCTCAAGTGTGATGACTTTGAGATGGCATCTCCTGCATCCTCTCTCTTTTCTACTTTTAGGACTCCTGTTAGTCTATTAAGATTTTCTTTTATTATTATTATTGTTGTTTTTTGAGACAGGATCTCACTCTTGCAGGCTACAGTGCAGTGGCACGATCACAGCTCACGCCCAACCTCCCAGGCTCAGGTGATCCTCCTCCCTCTGTCTCCCAAGTAACTGTGACCACAGGCATACACCATCACACAGTCTAATTTCTGTATTTTTTTTGTAGAGACAGGGTCTGGCTATGTTACCCATGCTGGTTTCAAGCTCCTAGGCTCAAGCAGTGCTCCCACCTCAGCTTCCCAAAGTGCTGTGCATGTAGGCATGAGTCACTACACCCTGCCCTGTTAGGAGTTTCTTATTCTCTTCTCAATATTTCTGCAACTTTGGTTTGCATTTTCTATCTCCAGTTTCTTCAGTTTGATCACTCAAGCAATCAATTATCTTCAGTTAAGTCCTATCTGTTGGTACATTATCTTTTTGTTCATGTCAGTTACTCAATTTTTTTTTCTGGGAATGCAAGTAGCTTAATTTTCTTTTATTTGCTTTTTTTTTTCCACTCAGGCTCTATTATTCCATTTGTATTTATAGTCATTTTATCTCTTCCCTTTAAAGCATTAGAACCCACTTATTTTTAGTCTCTTCAGATAGATAATCTTGAGTTCCTATGTGCTATTTTCATGTGCGTTATGTCTGCTGAGTCTTTCTCACAGTTGATAGCTTCTTGTGTAGTTTGTTCTTCTTATTTGAGAGCTCATGTTCCAGGGGAGTTATTTATCTCTGGGTGCTCTGTGCACGCTGGACTGTGGAAAGTTCCACAAAGAGTGACTTAGCCTTTGCTTTTGCAGGGCACCTGCCTAAGTCCCATCTCATGCTTATTTCTGGGGATTCCCATACTATGTGGGAATATACGCTCGTGCTCCCTACCGCCTCTGTACTTGACCCACACCTGATGCTTTGACAGTGCGCACGCTGACAGTGGCTTCATCATTGCTTCTGTTCTGAGCTTCCCTTTGTGGAAGGATAGCCCTTTCAGAGTTCCAGCTCTGAGTAGGACATCTCAGTTTAGCCTTCAGCCTTCTGCAGGTCCTCGACCCCACCTTCCATCCCAGCAAGGGCATTTGGTCCCCAGCCCCACACCATGAGCCTCTCTGTCCAGATGACTCAGCCCCTCTGCTGGCCAAAGCATCTAACCAAAACTTCCTTTTCTAGCTTTAAGTTTCCTTTTCATTTCTGGAGTATGGGGATTTTTCTTTCTTTCTACTAATTTCAGTGGTGTCTGAAAAGACTTTATTTTGGTTTCACTTATCCAGAATTTTTCTGCTTTTATAACTGGAAAGTACCACACAATGGATCTATCCTCAGTTGCATGAACTAGAACCTTCCCAATGGACTCTGTGGGCCTTCAGTTAGGACACGTGGTTCATTCAGCATTCAGCAAGTGCCTGCAATGTAGAAGATATTTAGAATTTTAACTGCTGAATAAATAAAAACCCATGATGAATCTCATCTCCTCCGTTTGGCAGCCAGATCTTAGGAAAGCCATAATCTAAGACTCAATTTCTTCATTGTCAATTCAAATGAAAGTAACTCTTCCCCTTGCTGCCTCCCACAAAGAATGAATTGTGAAAATCAATGAAATAATGTTACAAAAGAATTTTAAAAACTCTTAAAGCACTAGTTAAGTGAAATTACTAACATCGTTATTATAATCAGGCAAAATAACATCATTCACTTCTTTTTCACCAGGATACAGAGAACAAGAGAGGACTGCATTTCTGTGGTCTCTGCTTACGGACATCAAACGCCTGAAGTGACATCATGAAGCAGTCCAGAGAGCTCTGGGATGCTCAGCACATTTTCCTTAAAATATAGACTCTTCGACCAGGCACAGTGGCTCATGCCTGTAATCCCAGGACTTTGGGAGGCCCAGGTGGGTGGATCACCTGATGTCAGGAATTTGAGACCAGCCTGGCCAACATGGTGAAACCCTGTCTCTACTAAAAATACAAGTGGTGCACGCCTGTAACCTCAGCTACCCTGGAAGTTGAGGCAGAAGAATCTCTTGAACCTGGGAGGCAGGGGTTGCAGTGAGTGGAGATCATGCCATTGCATACACACACACACACACACACACACATATATATATACACACACACACATACATATACCCTTCCTCTGCACTTCTGTATTCAAATATTTCATGTAGCAAAACCCAAACTTCTCCCTTTAAACTTGGCCCTGCCACTCATCCTGTCTCTGTCCTGCGTTGGGGGAAGGTGAATTCAACACCAGCAGCTTCGCCGAGTGTCGCCATCTTACCCTAAGCAGCAGTTCCCTCTCTGGCCCCCAGTTTCTGCTTCGGTTTATCCAATAGCTTACTTTTTTCACAGATACTTACTGAATGCCAATCGCATAACAATGATCCAAAGGATGTATCTTCTCTCACCTTTGGGGCTTAAAGATACTGGTGGTATGGGAAAAAATGCAGCAAATGTGTTATCAATGGAAACATTTGCTGTAAGAGTTTGTTTTCCTTAGCTTCACTTGTTCTAGATCTAATCACTTTTCAATAAGTCAACAGAACTCTCCTCCTAAAACCCTGTTGGCCTTTTTCACCTTATCTTTGGCTCCTCTCCCACGCATGCTCCATGGCTTCCTGACTTGGTGCCTCTGCAGTGCTGCTGCTGCCTCCACCATGCCCAGCTCTTCGAAACCTCCTCTGAGCACAAAGCTGAGCTCCCATTCTCTGTTCGTCCTCTGCCCTCCCCATTCAGTGGAGCTGGCACCCTTCACTTCACTTCAGCAGATGAGGCTGCCTGTGCCTCTCTCGGCTCTTACAACTGTCAGACACTGCATTTATTTAAGCAGTCACCTTCTCCCACGTTCGAAGATTTTTGTAAACTGAACCTCTATCTTCCTTATTTACCTTGGCATCCCCACAGAACCAAGCACAGCATCTCACCTAAAATTAGTACCTTGTAATGTGTCCAGAGATTAATTAGGGTGAATATGTGGTAAGTTTTCAATGCAAAGGGAACCATTGCAAAAGAATAAAACAATAAAATAAATAAAACAACAAAACCCCAGGCAACAAATGAAGCAAAATCAATTCAAAATTGTGCATTAATCAGTACTACAAAGTGATCAGTGGCAATTTGTTTCTTTAATCATGAGAAACAACTATGAGAATACCTTAGAAAGTTCTTAGCCCATTACTTTGAACCCAGGGTTCTAAGAAAATTTCTCACTGGGCTCCATACGTTCTTCCTGCAATATCATTCTCCCTATTGAGCAGATGCACAAATCAAAGCACAGAAAAGGAAATGTCATGGAGGACACACATTCTCTGGTCAAAATCAGAGCCAGAAATAAGACAGAAGCATTTGTATCTCTCCCTTTGGTCAATGGCTCACACTGCCTTGCACAGTAGTGATTGTCGTTAGCAATGAAGCACAGAAAGTGTAGTTCCTGGTTGTCTGTGAAAAATGAGGCATTTCAGATCCACATGGGATGAGGAACAACATGGGATTGATAGCAAATCGGCATTTATTCATTCATTGGCTCTCGAATATTTGGTATGCATTACAATATGGGGGATGAGGGGATGGGGACGGAATCGATATTTCTAACAAGGACCCCAGAGGGTCCTGATGCAGGCAGTCCTTGGACCACCGTTAGTGAAATTGAACTAGATTTGCACAGTTCAAAGAGGAGTGAGCCAGATCTGTTCACTGTTTTGCAACTGACTTTTTTTTTAACTTTCAAAAATATCTTGCAGATAGTTCCATATCAGAACATATTGGTGCCTATTATTATTCTTTATACAGCTGCAGAATACCTCATATCTTTTAGCCAGTCCCATGGTGATAATATTTGGGTTGTTTCCAAATGTCTACTAGATTTGAAAGAGAGAGAGACAGAGGGAGAGGGATCACACTGACATTTTTGTACATACATTATCCCACATATGTGCCAAGTATATCTTAAGGAAGAATTCTTAGAAGTGGAATTTCCAAATCAAATAACATGTGCTGTTTAAATTTTTATAGATATTTCCAAATTATCCTCCATAAAGGTTGAACCTGACTATGTAGTTTTAAAATAAAATATATTTACTTCCTACTATGAATAATAATGCATTGTTTTAGTTTCCTTCCTTTTCCATTCTTTTCGCTAGGTATTTTTTTAATTACCTCATTACACTGGACAGGACCTTTTGAGCAATGTTGACTAGAGATGGTGAGAGCAGACATATTTCACCATTATCATGTTAGCCCCTTTCATATAAATGAAATTCCCTTGTATTTCTAGTTTGCTGAGAGTCCATTTTCTAAATTAGAAGTAAATGTTAAATTTTGGCAAGTGCTTTTACTGCATCTATTAGGATAATTATATGTTTTTCTTTTATTATGTTAATGTGATAAATTATACTGAATGATATTTAAATGTTAAACCAACACACAATCCTGGGAAAAACCCTACTTGATCACGATGTTCATATTTTTATGTCTTGTTGGATTCACTTTGTTCAATTTTGCTAAGCATTTAGTGTCTATGCTCTTAAGGGACATTGTAGTTTCCTTTTCTTGTAATGTCTTCGTTTGGTTTTGGTTTCAGAGTTACACTGGCCTCAACAATGGGGAAAAGTTCTTTCATTGATTTCCTAAACATGTTGGTGTAACATTGGTATTTTTTTCTTAAACATCTGATAGAACTTATCAATGACTCTATCTGGGCTCAGACATTTTGTGGGGGTGATAGTGAAGTGAAATGCATTTGTTACTAAGGGTTGAAACAGAAAAAAAATGGAGAGGTTGCTCTAGAGAAACACACATGTGCACAAAACATGTACAAGAATGTCCATAGAGTGGTCTGCATAGAGTAGTCTGCAGCTGGGGGACGGTGGAAACCCACATGCCTGTCATTGTCAGCTTGGGCTCCTTTAACAAAGCGCCATTGACTGGGTAGTTTATAAGCCACAGAAATGTAATTCTCATAGTTCTGGAGGCTGGAAGTACATGACCAGGTGCCACCCTGATTGGGTTCTGATGAGGTGTGTCTTCTGGGTCATAGATGACCAACTTCTTGCTGTGTCCTCACTTAGTGGAAGAAGATTCAGAGATTTCTTTGTAGGAAATTTTTTGATGATGAATTCAATTCCTTTTGTATATGTAAGTATTCAGATTTCTTACTTTGTCTCTTGTCAGTGTTGACAACTTTTTTTTTTTTTTTACAGAATTTGTCCATTTTATCAAGTTGTCAAATTTAATTGTTGCATGTTATTCAGTAAGGCCTCTTATGGTCTTTTTGATGTTTTCAGATTTATACTGATAAGCTCTTTATTATTTCTGATAATGGTATTTTGTGTTTTCTTTTTTTCAAATCTTACCAGGAATTTATCAGTTTTATTCATTTTGTCAAAGGGCAAATGTTGGCTTTGTTAAGTTTCTTTATTGTCTGCCTATTTTCTATTTCATTGATTTCTGCTTTTTATTATTTTATTCCTTCCGTCACATGGGCTTTACGTTGCTCTTCTACTTTTTCTAGCTGGTTAAAGTAGAAGTTTAGATCATTGATTTTGTATTTCTTTCTTTCCAGCATAATCAGCGAAAGATATAAATTTCTCTCTAGGTGTTGCTTTTGTTACATCCCATAAGTCTTGATTCATTTTGTTTCCCTTGCAATAAAAGTTAAAGCATTTTCTAATTTCCCTTGTTATTTCTTTTTAAATTCATGAGCTATTTAGAAGTGTGTTGTTTATCAAGTATTTGGAGGTTTTCCAAAATTTTTAAAAATCTAGTTGAATCCTGTTATGGTCACATAATTTTATTATTTCAATTCTTATAAATTTATTGATCATTATGGCCTAACAAATGGTCTCTTTTGATGAGTGTTCTACTTGCGCTTTAAAAGAGTATGTGTTGTGCAATTGTTGGACGTATTATCCTATGAAAGTCCATTAAATTGAGTGTATTCATTGTGTTTTTCAAGTTGTTCAAAATATCCTTAATGATATTTTGTCTTTTAGTTTTTATCAATTACCAACAGTACAGTGTTAAAAACCTCAACTATGATTGTGAATTTGTCTAAAAACCTTTTAATTCAGTTTTACTCTATGTATTTTTGAAACTCATATTAAGTACATAAATGTTGATGATTGTGATATTTTCCTGATGGATTAATAATTTTATTAATATTTCTCATGTGAAGTGTGTCCAGAGTGGTGGAACAAGACTCTCCTAAAATATGATCATCCTAAAAGCAATTAGAATATTGACAAACTATATCACAATTAACTTTTTCAGAACTTTGGAAATTAACCAAAGGCCTAAAACTATCCAAGGAGCATTTACTCAAGGAAAAGAATGTCTGAATCTCAGAAAAACAACAAGCTTTGCGGTGTTTTAATTTGTCCTATTCCCAACCTTCTACATTCAAGTCCATGGTTTCTTTCAAAACCATAAGACTCGGGATCATGGTGCGTGTGAAAAACAGGAGCTTAGCGGATGTGGAGGGAACAGAATGGCTTTGGAGCTTCCCCAAAAGCCCCACTCTCAGCTACCCGAGAGTCCCAATAGCAGAGCTTGTCTTTATTTGACCTGACTCAGGACTTGCCCTGTGAGTAGAATCCTATCTCCAGGGCATTATTGAAAAAATAAATTGATTGCAATTAACACTCAAGCTGCCTGAAGTAAAAATAATAAGATAGACACATGTTTTTAAAATAATAAGGGAAACACGTTTTAAAAAAATTTTTAAAGAAAATCTGGCAAATGAGATGTTCATAAGTAGTTTTGAAGAGCTCTGATATATTTCTGAAAGTCTAGAAGGTCATGCTCATGGACACGGCTATCTGCATGCTCAGGAAAGACCACAAAGGAACCTAAGCTCTTACCTCTGGCTGACCCTGTGGTGTTGTGTGATCACGAAATGAAGGCTAAGGGAGAGTCAGTAACTGCTGGAACTTTGAAGGCATTCCTCAACATACTTTGGCAAAAGGTGGGAGATTTAATTGACTCAAGGCATTTAAGGAAATCTACATCCAATATTTAGTTTCAGTTTACCAATATGTAAATTGAGTAGAGATTTCCGTCTCCACACATGGAATACACACTTTACAGAAAAATCACTAAACAGGCAAACAACATCAACAATAGCAAAAGGCAACAACAAACCCAAAGGGAGGGGCTGCGATCTGATTTGCAGAGTTGGCATATTACGTTAGTTAAAATTAGTTAAGTTCTGTGTCATTAAGTATATATGCATTGTTGTGCAACTATTTCCACCGTTCGCCTCCAGAACTATTTCATCTTCCCAAACTTGAACTGCATTGTTTTAAGTTAGCATACTAATTTTAATCTCCAGGACAACCATTAAAAACTCTGACCTATTATGAGAAAATAACTCAATGAAATATAGTAAAATAAAGTACAAGAGACTTAAAATGGCATCAGATAGAAATATTTATTTAACATAAAGGAAGTAATAATACAGGACTAAGGAAACAAAAAAACAAAAAAGACATAAAACACAAGTAGTAAAATCCTAAGTTATTAGTAATTATGTCAACATAAATGGTTTGAACATATCAATTAAAAATAGATTTTTTAGAAAAACACATAAGCCAACTGTATGCCATTTAGAAGAGACACGCTTTAAGTTCAAAAACAAGAAGATTGAAAATAAAAGCATGGAAAATGTAATGCTATGCAAACAATAAGCAAAAGAGTGCTAAAGTGGCTACACTGGTAACAGATAAAATAAGCTTTAAGACAAAAAGTGTTGCTAAAGACAAAGAAGGATATTTTATAATCATAAAAGTGTCAATCCATCAAAAAGATATAAAAATTATAAACATACATGCACTTAACAATAGAATCCCCAAATACGTGAAGCAAAAATTAAAAGGACTGAAGGGAGAAATAGACAAATCAACAATAATCGTTAGAAAAAGTGACACCCCACTTTCAAAAATGGATACAACAAACAGATCAACAAAGAAACAGAAGATCTCGATGACACTGTAAACCAACTAGATATAACAGACATCTACATACTACTCCACCCAAGAACAGCAGAATATACGTTCTTCTCAAAAGCACATGGGGCCGGGCGCGGTGGCTCAAGCCTGTAATCCCAGCACTTTGGGAGGCCGAGACAGGCGGATCAGGAGGTCGGGAGATCAAGACCATCCTGGCTAACACGGTGAAACCCCGTCTCTACTAAAAAAAATACAAAAGAAGTAGCCGGGCGAGGTGGCTGGCGCCTGTAGTCCCAGCTACTCGGGAGGCTGAGGCAGGAGAATGGCCTGAACCCGGGAGGCGGAGCTTGCAGTGAGCTGAGATCTGGCCACTGCACTCCAGCCTGGGCGACAGAGCAAGACTCCGTCTCAAAAAAAAAAAAAAAAAAAGCACATGGAACATTCTCCAAGATAGACCATATGTTAGGCCATAAAAAACCTGAGTAATTGCTAAAGGAAGACATTATACAAGGTAGGTTCTACAATCACAATGAAATAAAATTAGAAATCAATAACAGAAAGAAATTTTTCAAATTCACAAAAATGTAGTAATTAAATGCCACCCTTCTATATAACCAATGAATCAAAGAAGGAATCAAGGGAAATTAGGAAATATGTTAAGATAAGTGAAAATAAAAACACAATATGCCAAAACTGATGCAATGAAGCTGGAGCAGACCTTAGAAATCTCAATTCAATAATCTGACCTTCCACCTTAAAAAACTAGAAGAATAAACTGAATCCAAAAAGCAGAAGAAGAAAGAAAATAATAAAGGTTAGGATGAAAATAAATAAGAGAATAGAAAATCATTAGAGAAAAATCAATGAAATCAAGTTGATTCTCTGAAAAAAAAAGTCTATACAATTGAGAAAACCTCAGTTATATTGACCAAAAGATAAAAGACTTAAATTACTAATATCAGAAATGAAAGAGAGAATGTCACTGTCAGCATCTGCTACCCAAAATACAGTGGGAGAATAAAGGGAACTAAATGGAAGTGAGGATTCCATATGTCATTCAAAGTGGTAAGATGATAATATCAGTATATATAACAGTTATAAGTCACATACATATCTTGTAATTCCCAGAGAAATCACTGCAAAAGCTATAGCAAAGATACACTGGAGATCACTGTAAATAACTCAAGGCGGAACCCTAAAAAATGTTCAACTAACCCACAGAAGGCAAGAAAAAGGGAACAAGTACCTGAGGAAACAAATAGAAAACAAAAATAAAATGGCACACTTAAATGTTAAATATCAATAATATCTTAAATATAAATGGTCTAAATTCAGTAATCAAAAGACAAGAGTTTGCCAGAGTGGAACAAAAATGTCATTCAGCTATGCTACTTAAAAGAAACTCACTTAAAATTCCATGACATGAGTAGGTTGAAAATAACAGGATAAAAATATATCATGGAAACATTAAATTTTTTAAAAGCAGAAGTTATCATATTAATATATGATACTAACATAACCACTTATAGCCTTCAGAGAAAAAAACTACTAAAGACAAAGAGAGACATCACATAATGAGAAATGATTAATCTGTCAGGAAGACCTAACAATCCTAAACTGCATGTGTTGAACCACAAAGTCCCAAAATATATGAAACAAAAACTCTCAGAGCTTACAGGGGAAATAAACACATTCACATTTATAGTCAAGTACTTTAATATCTGCCTCTCAGCAAGACAGAAAATCAGTCAGTGTAGGGAACAACTGAACCACTCAATCAATGGCCAGGACCCAACTGACACACACAGAACACTCCATCCAACAGTAGCAGCATACACAAGTTTTCAAGGGCCTATGAAATAGTTACCAAGGTATATCATACCCTGACCGACAAAACAAACCTCAACAAATTTAAAAGAAATAAAATCAGAGAGTATGTTGTCTGATAATAATGAAATCAAACTAGAAATAAATATCAGAAAGACAACAGGAAAATCTCTAAACACAGAAATTAAATAACACATTCCTAAATAATCATATAGATCAAAGAAGAAGTCTCAAAGACTTCTTTTATAAGTGTAAAATTGTTTGTAGTATTACTTTACTGTCTTTCCAGTGATTGAAGGATCTAGAAATATTCCCAATTTTTTCCTGATATTGGTGATTTGTGTCTTCTTTCTTTTTATTTTTGTCCATACTGCTGGGGGTCTATTTACTTTGTTAATTTCTTTTTTTTTTTTTTTTTTTGACACAGTCTCACACTGCCACCCAGGCTGGAGTGCAGTGGCACAATCTTGGCTCACTGCAAGCTCCGCCTCCTGGGTTCACGCCATTCTCCTGCCTCAGCCTCCCAAATAGCTGGGACTACAGGTGCCCACCACCACGCCTGGCTAAATTTTTGTATTTTTAGTAGAGTCTGGGTTTCACTGTGTTAACCACAATGGTCTCGATCTCCTGACCTTGTGATCCACCCACCTCAGCTTCCCAAAGTGCTGGGATTACAGGCGAGAGCCACCGTGCCTGGTCTATTAATTTCTTTAAAGAACCACCTTTTGTTTCATTGATATTCTCTATTTTTTTTTATTTCAATTTCATTGAGTTCTGCTTTTATTTTTATTATTTCTTTCTTTTTACTTGCTTTGGACTGATTTTGTTCTTCTTTGTCTATTTTCTTGAGATGGGAACTTAGGTATGAGATTTTCTTCATTTCTAGTATGAACATTATATTGCTATAAACTTCACTCTCAGCAATGCTTTGGCTGTATCCCACATAGTTTACTATGTTATGTTTTCATTTTTATTTGATTAGGTGTACTATTATTCTCTTTAATTATCAAATATAATTCATAATTCTCACATGAAAAAGATAGTCTATTGTATGTATGCACATTTCTGCCCTTTCTGCTATTTTTCTTCCTCCCTGAGGCTCCAAGATTCCTTCTTTTATCAATTTCTTTCTGTTTGAGGAAATTTTAGCTATCTTTATAGATAGATCTGCTAATAAGTTTCTTTTAGTTTTTCTTCATCTAAGAATGTTTTTATTTCTTTTTTATTCTTGAAGTATAGTTTTGCTAATGTAGTTTATTAAGGTTGATATTTTTTTCTTAAAGAACTTGGAAAATATTGTGCACTTCCTTCTGAATTCTGTCATTTGAATTGGTGTTTCCCTATATGTAATGTGTTGCTTTTCCTTGGTTCTTTCAAGAGATTTTTCTTTATGTTTAGTTTTTCAAAGCTTAATGATGATGCTTATCCTGTTTCAGGTTTGCACAGCTTCTTGGACCTGTAACATTACATCTTTCATCAAAGTTGGCAAGTTTTCAGCCATTATTTCTCTAAGTAGCCTTTCAGGCCCACTCTCTTTCCTTCTTGCACTCCAATTATACAAATGCTGGATCTTTTATTATTTTCCCACAGGTCCCTGAGGCTCCATTCATTTTCTATAAGCCTCGTTTTTCTCTCTTATTCAGATTGGGTTAATTCTATTGTCCTGTCCTCAAATTCATTGATTCTGTACTCTGTCATCTCCACTCTACTATTGAGCCCATTCAGCACAAATTTCTACATGTTTTATTATACTTTTAAATTACATAATTTCCATTTGGTTCTTAATAACATCTATTTTTGTTCAAATTTCATACTGTTTCATTTGTTTCAAGCGAATTTGTCATTGATTATTGAAGCATTCTTATGTTCACTGCTTTAAAATTTTTGCCAGAGAATTCAAATATCTGATTCATCTCAGTATCAGATGTTTTTTCTTTTCTCGTTTAAGTTGTGGTTTTCTTGGCTCTTGGTATTATGGGTGATATTTTTATTGTATTCTGGGATTGTATCTATTATGTCAGGAGACTCTGGGTCCTATTTAAATTTTTTTTAGCCGGCAGTCACCTTGTTTAGATTAACACCTAGGTTCTAGCCTATTTTCATTAGCTGCGGTTCCAGTGGAAGTTTAGTTTTCAGAGCCTATGAGTGCTGTTTTGGTCTGCTTGGTTATCTGGAGCCCCCCAGGATCTTGCTGTTCCCTGTAGATGCTTCCTGAGAAGGTGGGAGGTGTTTCCCCTGGCCAGCCCCTGGGGGTCTCTTGGCAGGCAGAAGTGTGGTAGGATCCTTCTGTTGTTGCTTCCACAGCTATTTCTGGCAGGGATAAGATAGTCTCAGGCCTACGGAATAGAGGGGCTTCCTGGGACAGGCAGCTTACTATGCCAGCGTCCCTTACTGTCTCTGGGTGCAGGAGGTTGACACTCTCAGGTTCTCAGAGATAAGAAGGTTTTCTGAACTAGACATCTGCTGTGCCTGGGTACCTTTCGCCAGTACAATCTGTCAAGTCAGTGTCTCTGGGTGGGGAAGGGGTCTCCTCCTACAGTGATAAAGGGGCTTGTTGAGCAAGCTGCCTGGGGTAGCCAGGACTCTCTCACCAGCTTTGCCCTCCAGCAGCCTCAGGGTCTCTGGTGAAGGGAGCCTCGGGTCTTACAGGAAAGGAGAAGGCCTCCCCTGGCTGCTGATTTATTCAGGGATCCAGGTCAATCTTCCTTATCAGCAGCATCATATTTGCCTGACATTGCTAGAGCAGAGGTCCCCAATTCCCAGGCCACACAGCAGGAGGTGAGTGACCACCTCTCCTATACCCCATAAATATATAGACCTACTATGTACTCACACAAATTAAACATTTTTTAAAAATTGCTTACTTCACAGAGCTTCATGCTACTTAAATGAGATTACCTACATAATGTCCTTGACACATAGAAAGGCTCAAAAAATATCTTTGGTCATTATTATTTCTGCATATAATCAACCATTAAAAGCCTTGATTTCCTTATGCATAAATTAGGGATAATAGTAGTATCTGCCTCATAGCACTGTGAAGGGTTTTGATTATCTATTACTGTATAACAAACCCACCCCAGCTTAGTGGCATAAAATATATAGCATTTTTAGTGTTCTCAGGAGATGCAGATCAGGAATTCAGAAAAGGTACAGCAGACAGGGCCTCAGCAAGGGAGACTTGAATGGCTGGGGCTAACAAATTCTGAAGGTAGCTTTGCTCACTGGACTGGCACCTACACTTTGGTTACTCAAAGGGTGGGCATAGATTCAACTGTCCACTAAAGAAGGGGTCCCCAGTCCCCAGGCCATGGACCAGTACTGGTCTGTGGCCTATTAGGAACCAGGCTGCACAGCAGGAGGTGAGAGGTAGGCAAGTGAGCATTTTCGCTTGAGCTCTGCCTCCTGTCAGATCAGTGACAGCATCAGATTCTCAGAAGAGCAAACCCTATTGTGAACTGTGCATGCGAGGGATCTAAGTTGTATGCTCCTTATGAAAATCTAATGCCTGATGATCTGAAGTAGAACAGTTTTATCACAAAACCATTCCCCACCCCTGCTGTCCATGGAAAAATTGTCTTCTGTGAAACTGGTCCCTAGTGCAAGGAAGGTTGGGGACCACTGTGCTGGAGGGGCTTCCACTGAACCCAAGAAAGATCCCTCTGTGTGTCTGGGAACATGGCATCTGGGTGGCCTTCTGGTGCTCAGTGAGGGCTGGAGGGTGCCGTGTGCAGTGCTGCCTCCAGGCCTGGGCCCACACCAACTTGGGGACTTCTATGCACTATCTTTCAGAGTCCTCATCAGCTTGTCTTTTGGGCCATGTCCAGGGTTTATAGTTGTGCTTAGCAAGAAGGAAAAGGAAGGAAAAGGAAGGAAAAAGTCTTTATCATCTTTCAAAGACCAAAACTCTGCCCTCAGTTACCTTGAAGAGTGAATTTTCATTTTTACTTTGAATTTTCCTGATAGTTTCATTATCATTTTTTTCTACCACCAGTGCCCATTTCCCTACCCCACTCACCCCTCCTCTGGCTTTGTTTGGTCAGTTGAGAGATTCGCTGGGGTTTCTTGGCTTTTTAAAGACACACTATTATTTAGGGGTTTTTTTTTAGACATAGAGAAGTCTGCAGGGCTTGGGTATTCTAAATATAGAAATGCATTAGGCTATTTTTTATGTTATCACTAGTCATAACTGTCACACAAGTATCTTGTGTGAATGTTTATAAATTATGGCATGAATGTCAAACCACAACATAAAATCACTGCAACCCAAGCTTGAAGGCTTTATAGACTTTTCCCCATGACCTCTGGTAACAATGGAACTCTAATTACCAACTCTTATGGTAGATTCTTCCTTACCCTCATGCTTTACTGTCTCATATCTCTCAAGCCTTCATGAGTACCTGGACCTACAGGCCATGTACTCTTCAAATCAAGTACAGTTTTAGGGCTGGCTAGTGATGGGTCCTCTAAAAATATTTACTCTGCAGATTTTTAGAGAGAAGCTAATGTAAAAGGTTCCTCGGACCCTTGTTCTAGTGAAGTCATCTCCAAGGGAGAGTACACAGGATTCTCCACTAAGGAAAATAAAACTATGCCTTTCTTTTTTTTTTTAAGAAAGAAGTAAAAGTTCACTAATGTTTAATAAATTGAATGGCATCCTCTCTCAGCCTGTTAGGCCATCAGCTGGAGAATCCCTTCTTGCTTGGAAAAGCTTTATGTTCTTCTCAGGTCTTCAGCTGATCAGATGAGGCCCACCCACGTTATGGTGGGCATGTGTCATGTGCCATGTGTGCAATGTACAGGGCCTGCTGGGGAAAGACTGGGAGGAGCTCCACACTGCAGAGAGCATAACCACAGTGCTCTCATCTGCTCACATCCTTCCAGCAATTTTCTTGCACTGACCTTGTGTGCACTTCGTTCAGGGTGTTTTTTAAAGGATAAACTCATTACTTTCATACAAATAAAAAAAACACATGTCAAAGCTTTTATTTAACTCATAATTTAATGAGGACCATAAGTGAGATGATATAACTAATTCAAAGGAGAATACAAAAAACACACACATATAAACCATCAGCATAATTTGATGAAAGAAATGAACAATTACATGCAGCCCTTGTCCACAGGGCAATGATCAATTACATTTTACTGTACATAATCATTTGCATGTCTATGGAATGGAGCCTTTCATCCTTACCAACTTTTTATGACTCACAGAGTTGTAAAATAGTGCGATGGTAATAAAATGTTGCACTAGGCAAGACACTCAATAATCTTTTCTTGCCTATTTCAAAGTCTTTCACAATATTTTCTGGCAAGTAGAATTACAAATTAAATTATCAGGTTTTTAATGAACTAATGCGTACAAGAAGAAAAGCCCTGTGCATTGGAGATACCAAGCAAATAAGAAGAAAATGTCAGAACTGACGTTTCCTTTTTTTTTTTTTTTTTTACATTGTCACCAATGGGAAGTATTGGTATAATGAAATCACATTACCTTGTTGTACATATCTCAGAATAATGTTTATGCTCATTACTACCTGAAAATTACAGGACTTATTAGACCTACTATTAGGTCTTGTTATTCAAGGCATCAATTAAACATATTTATTACTATGGCACAAATTCACTTAGAAAAATATTCTGATAACTATATCCACTATAATGATTTTCACTGTAGTACTCTGTGTTTTACCTTGTACATTTATTTTTAATTTTAAGTTCTGAGATACAAGTGTGGAATGTGTAGGTTTCTTACACAAGTATACATGTGTCATGGTGGTTTGCTGCATCTCTCAACCCGTTATCTAGGTTTTAAGTCTCAAATGCATTAGGTATTCGTCCTAATGCTCTCCCTCCTCTCACCCCCCACCCCCAAACTGGCCCCAGTGTGTGTTGCTCCCCTCCCTGTGTTCATGTGTCCTTATTGTCCAACTCCCACTTGAGTGAGAGCATACAGTATTTGGTTTTCTGTTCCTGTGTTAGTTTGTTGAGGATGGTGGCTTTCGGTTTCATCCAGGTCCCTGCAAAGGACATAATCTCATTTATTTTTATGGCTGCATAGTACTCCATGGTGTATCTGTACCACAGTTTCTTTGTCATTGATGGGCATTTGGGTTGGTTCCAAGTTTTTGCTGTTGTAAATAGTGCTGCAATAAACATGCATGTGCATGTATCTTTATAGTAGAATGATTTATAATCCTTTGGGTATATACTCAGTAATAGGATTGCTGGGTCAAATGGTATTTCTGGTTTTAGATCCTTGAAAAATCACCACACTGTCTTCCACAAGGGTTGAACTAATTTACATTCTCACCAACCATGTAAAAGTGTTTCTGTTTCTCCACAGCGTCACCAGCATCTATTGTTTTTTGACTTTTTACTAATTGCCATTCTGACAGGTGCGAGATGCTATCTCACTGTGGTTTTGATTTGCATTTCTTTAATGATCAGTGATGTTGAACTTTTTTACATACGTTTGTTGGCTGCATAAAAGTAATTTGAGAAGTGTCTGTTCATATCCTTTGCCCACATTTTGATGGGGTTGTTTGATTTTTTCTTGTAAATTTACTTAAGTTCCTTGTAGCTTCTGGATATTAGGCCTTTGTCAGACAGGTAGATTGCAAAAATTTTCTCCCATTCTGCAGGTTGCCTATACACTCTGATGATAGTTTCTTTTGCTGTGCAGAAGCTCTTTAGTTTAATTAGATCCCGTTTGTCAATTTTGGCTTTTGTTGCCATTGCTTTTGGTGTTTTCGTCGTGAAGTCTTTGCTCATGCCTATGTCCTGAATAGTATTGCCTACGTTTTCTTCTAGGGTTTTTATGATTTTGGATTTTACATTTAAGTCTTTAATCCATCTTGAGTTAATTTTTGTATAAGGTGTAAGGAAGAGGTCCAGTTTCAGTTTTCTGAATATGGCTAGCAAGTTTTCTCAGCACCACTTACTGAATAGGAGATCCTTTCTCCATTTCTTGTTTTTGTCAGGTTTGTCAAAGATCAGATGGTTGTAGATGTGTGGTGTTATTTCTGAGGTCTCCGTTCTGTTCCGTTGGTCTATATGTCTGTTTTGGTACCAGTACCATGTTGTTTTGGTTACTGTAGCCTTGCAGTATAGTTTGAAGGCAGGTAGCATGATGCCTCCAGCTTTGTTCTTTTTGCTTAGGATTATCTTGACAATATGGGCTCTTTTTTGGTTCCATATGAAATTTAAAGTAGTTTTTTCTAATTCTGTGAAGAATGTCAATGGCAGTTTGATGAGGATAGCATTGAATCTATAAATTACTTTGGGCAGTATGGCCATTTTCACGATATCAAGTCTTCCTATCCATGGGGATGGGATGTTTTACCATTAGTTTGTGTCCTCTCTTATTTCCTTGAGCAGTGGTTTGTAGTTCTCCTTGAAGAGGTCCTTCACATCCCTTGTTAGCTATATTCCCAGGTACTTCATTCTCTTTGTAGCAATTGTGAATGGAAGTTCATTCATGATTTGGCTCTCTTCTTGTCTATTGTTGGTGTATAGAAATGTTTGTGATGTTTGCACATTGATTTTGTATCCTGAGACTTTGCTGAAGTTGCTTATCAGAGCTGACATTTCTCATACTCATCAGAAGACCTCATTATCAGCCATATTAGGAAGAGTATAAAGATATAATCATAGGTGACATAAAGTTAGCCAAAAGGTCACTTAAGATCATCAAGAGGTGGATTTGAAATATCATTAAGATACTCTAGGAATAACCCTCTAGCCAAGTGTGTACTGATCTTGAGATAAAGCCATCAAAATGTGACATTTAGGTGTCCTCATTTTTCTATTTTATGTATGCCTTATGATGTTTCGTTTTGGGGTCTAATTTATAAATTTTCAAATATTAGGAGAGCACACTCCAAAACTTTTTATTGCTATTGATGAGGAATCAGAAAGTTTGGAGACCATGGATTTAAGTGACCTTAGTAGTCTAGAATGGAAAGTCACATATTTAGAAGGAAAAAAGACATTCAAAGGAGAGAGTCAGACTAGTGGGAGTGGGAGTATGGAAAGAAGTAATAACACCTGCTTTGTGGAGCAGCGCATGGTTGTCAAATTGTGTCCCACGGAGGTGCTTCTGGATTGTTGCATACCATGAAATGCTTTCTATTGAACAGCATTTGAACCATCTCTGGGACCCCTTTATCACCATGACCTGGTGTGGTGGTTAATTCTATGTGTCGACTGGTAGAGTGTTTTTGGAAGATATTAACATTGAAGTCAGTAAATTTTTAGTAAAGCAATTGCCCCTCCATAATGCACATAATGTGGGTTGGCCTTCTGCAATTGTGAACTGAATAGAACAAACAGACTGGCCTCCCCAGGCAAGAGGGAATTCTCCACAGATAGCCTTGGGACTTTATCCACAGGCTCTGAGCCAGACTCTGTATGTTAGCATCCTGGCTCATTACAGGCTGGCTCTGTGTGTCCTAGGGCAAGCCAGATCACTTCTCTTTGCTTCAGTTTCCTCAACTCTCAGTTGCAAATGACAACAGTATTCTACTTCATTGAATTGTTGCAAAGATGAAATCAGTTCATTTGTGAAAAGAGTTATTACAGTACCCCTGGCATATAGTGTGCAGAATATATTATCTCTTATGATTATAATGGGATTTCCCCTAAAATTTTATTTTAAAAAGATTAGTCACTACGAAAAATGTGTGCAAACCACTGGAATAATCTATTTACTCAGGCTTCAGTTTTTAATTTATGCGTTCTACTAACCAATGTCGCAAGTATTTAGTGGCCAAAAAAACAAGAGGATGTCGTTCTAAACATACACAGTAACAATTACTTCATGTTTATGAATCAATTCCGTCAGTGAACCAAAAAGATTCATTAGCCACCTTACTCAGAATTAGAATTCAAAATGGTGACTCTCGAGATTATGGGTGTCCCTTTGCAAGTCATTTTAAGACCAATGGCTCTCCACTCATCAGAAGACCCCCTTCAGGTCTACATCATGAGCAGGATCCAAGCCCTGCCTTCTGACTGCTTGCAGTCTAACACAGGGCTGAGAAGACACATACCTAGTTGCTATGATAGATAGCAAATGAGCATATACAGAGTACATAGCCCCATGTGTTCCAAAATGATTAACTGAATTAATGAAACTATCAAGTGACTTGCTGAACAAAGTGGCAAGGGCTCTCTCTTATACACAACTAAAAGTTTCACTTGTAATTGCAAGTGGTTCATTTTACCTGCAGACAAATATTAGTCCTTTCTCTCTTAGAGGGTCACTAGATTTCTGCTTCACACCTGCCCTCCTATATCACATGGCCTGTCCTGAATTAATCCAGCCTGTGTTAATAGTGCCTGGTGGGTTTCCTCATCCATGAACTGCTTGTTTGTATGTCAGTTTCATGCATCCCCTGGATTTTTTCCTTGAACGTGCCTCAGCTTTTCCACCAGATTGTGATCTTCATGAGGGTAGGGATAAGAACCTTTCGAGAAGTAATTCATGCACAGTGAATGCTGAATCTTTGCTATTCATCCAGCTAGTTAATGGAGCTCTGTACTGGCACTTTGAATGTCTTTCAGCAAAATATGTATTTCTTAGCCTGAGAACTGGGGGTTTGGGAAGCAAATGCTACAAATGGCATCTTGAAAGAATATTTTATTCACGATCCTTGGTAATCAAATCCAGTCACTGTCTCAATGACATGTGTCATTCACATATTGGTGAAAACCCAAAAACAAGTTATATTGACAAGGATTTACTAAGACTACAGCAGCATTTGCACCATTTTTAATCAATTAGCCATCAATGCAGGGTAGAACACAGTTCTGTTGTGAGAAACTTCTAAGTGATACACACAGCTTTTATTTTCCCAGAGTCCTTCCCAAGATAGTTGAAATAACTGGAGACATTCAGAATAAAATGATGCAGGAGACAGTGGGTAAAGCAGGCGGTTCCCTCAGGAAGAAGATCCCACTTGTGTCCAACAACAGGCTGGGAAGGAATCCTCTTGGGCAGGTCTTGGACACTGGAAATCATGGTCCAAGCAGCCTCGCCACTCACAATCCCGAGTAAAGGAATTTGTTCACGTGCTTTCCCAAGTGCCTTCTGAGAAAGGGGGAGCTCACGAGGAAGTAGTGTCAGTTCATCTAAATCCCATTGTTGTACTAATTTGCCCAAGGACCAGAATACGTATTTTTGCCTTAAGGGAAAAGATAGCTAAGAACCTAACAAAATAAATATTCTTATTCACTCATGTACATCCACCAAAAGTTGTTTTTAAACTAGTTCAGATGACTGAATAAATACTAAGAAGTGCATTTTGGCTAATGTGGCCACCCATGATATGCTTACCTGTCTGAAATCACATACTAAGTTACAGCAGAATGCAGGCAAGCAAGCACCATCAGATAACAAAGCTTTTAGAAAAATTCATGGACTAGCTATGTCAAATTAAGAAAATTATATTCATTACCAGAGTTTTGTTTCTTTTCCAAGTTGAGAAAATACCAGTGGTGTTTGGCTTTAGCCCATGGAGTTTCTGTGCTCTAGGGGATTTACATAGATTGAGTAGGATGAGACACCACACTTTTTTTTAATGGGCAGTTCACGTTTTAAAAGAGAAGGTCCAAGAAGGAGGAACCAAGTTAAGGTATTTTATTCCCTTAATGTTTGCTGTAGCTTCCTGTTCCAGAGGTTTCTCATTCCTGTAGTGTCCTTCCTTATTTTTGTCCTTCCTGTTGATTTAGGCTTCCCAAAAAACACCTTTGACAGAGTGTGAACCTTGCAGTTTCTTCAGCTGTTGTTACACTAGAGCCTTGTTGGTGTGGTTGTAAAGTATGTGTGTTAGGGGAGGGGGTGCTTTCTGTAATTACAGGATTAAATCTCAGTCTGTTATGTGCCTGAGTCCCTGGGCCTGTGGCCTTCACAAGTGTTTTTTAAAATCTTCCCTCCTACTCTTAAGAGATACAGGAAAGCTAGGAGGGGCTGTAGAGTTGGAGAAATGTCCTTTCCCCCAATGAGAGAAGGTTCTGGTAAGTCTTTTACCCTGGAGAAGGCTTTGTTTCAGAGAACTCTCTGGGCATACTTCTAAACAAGTAATCTTTTCTTACCTCTACCAGAGCCAGGAGGGGATAATTCTTGGCCCTTTACCATGAGAATCTGGTTAGATTATGGAAGATAAAACCAGTAAAAGTGTGAAGACCACCCCTTCCCCAAGACTGTGCTCCCAGGAATTTCCCACTCACGGCTAGTCCACATTGTTTCCAGCAATCCGTCAAAATTACCATTGCAGTGCTCCCACCAGTGTACAGCCCCGGTAGTCTCAGGTCTGGGTGAGTAGACCTTGGCTATGACCCTCTGGATTTGCTGGTCCTTCCAGCACATTTCAGGATGGCAGTTTGCCCTATGACCTCCATTCCCTGATAGGTGTAAGAAACAGCTTTTTCTTGCTGTAAGAATAGAGGGGATGATTTCCAAACTTTTCACTTGTTGGATGTCCCATATTCTCTCTGTACGTTAACTATTTACACACACACGCACACACACACCTATATTAATATAAATAAATAGTCTTATTAAAAGGAAAGCAGGGTATTATAAACACCAGGTATAGAAAGATAGTTAAACTAGGTGGGTTCAGGGTCAACTTATCCATGAAACACAATAAGCACAATAATGCATAGGGTCCATAATAATGTTAAGGTCCCACAAAAATGTTTTAATTTTAGTTACATTTAGAATCATAAAGAAAAAGTAATATGATGACAATTATGTATATAAATACAATTTTTAATAAAGGAAAGGACTCACAAAGACAAAGTGCTTAGAGCCCAGCAAAGTCAGAATGAGAAGAGTGAAAGGATGGGGTGAAATACAGTTGTGGGCTATTGATGAGGTCCCAGTTTTTGTGCTGGATAGTATCTCATAGGTATTACATTATCAAAAATATATAGTTAATTACATACATGAACACATGAATAAAAGAGGGTTATGCATTGACCAAAGATGATAGTGCAGTGAGCCAAAAATTATGTTGTGCACTGGAGGAGAAGGAGTGAGGGGAAGAGAGAAAGAAAGGCTCAGACCCTGAGGAGCATCAACTGAGTGTGGGGAAAAGCTATAGATCATAATGGAAGACAAGACATTGCTTTAATTTTGTTCCTGTTTGCTGTGGCGAAGTGTAGCCCACCATAATACGTTAAGAAGGCTGTCCCACAGGGCAGCCCACTCTGAGCTCAACCTGGAGCCAACTGAATATTGGAAACCATGCATCTCATCTGTGGCTCCCTCCTTACCCCCGTCTTGATTTCTGGGTTTACTCGTCTATCGTCAGTCTATTCTTCCTCCCCATTACTTCAGCACTGTGCATGTGTATTTCTGTTGTCTTGGCATTTGACACACTCCTGATCACACCTTTGCCCTGCATTTCAGCTCAGGTGTTCTTATCTTTTGGAACTTAAACCTCATACAGGATTGGAGCTTTTCTTAAGAACACTCAGGTTTCAGGGGTCTGCTTCATGTCCCTACTCCCAACTCAGTCCGCTGATGAAAGGACACAAATAGGCAAGACTTAAAAATGTGCATCAGTCTAAGTCTCAAGGATGAGATAACGGTGTTATCAAATGCCATTTGATATTAAAGTTTTATTTATATGCCTGGACATTATCAGAAATACATAATTTTAAAAATTGTGCTTCAAAGATCACAACACTGCTTGAGTTGAGAATTGATAATTCCACACAAGGAAACCATGGCATTAGCTGAGAGGGACCTTGGCACATCCGGACGGGCGCTGCTTCATGGAAGGAAAGAGGAAGGTTAGACCAGGGTTGCATGCAGGGACTCCAGGACCAGTCTGTCCAGATTTGAATCCTGGATCTGCCACTTATTGGTGGTAAGTTGAGCCCCTGTGCACCTTAGTCTCCTTATCTACCAGATGGTGACACTAACAACCCAGGATTGTTGTAAGAGTGACCAAGGTCATAGGTCAGGGCGCATACAGCCCTCAGAACAGTGCGTTTCTCAAAGTGAGTGTGGCATATACATTGCCGTTATAATTGTTTGTGGAGCTGTCTCAGTCCTTTCAATTACAGGTCATCTGATCTGTCTTATCTTAGCTCTTTTATTCCTAGTTTTCCCTAAATGAGGGCCTTTGGAGTAGAGACTACTCCAATGTCTGTGCTTCAGGGGAAGAAAGTGGTTGATTCTTCTGGTCTTTGCTGCTCAGCCAGAGCTTGTCTGCTGTCTTATCAAATCTGATCACACTTGTATGCACTGCAGGGCCTGGGCAGGGCCCTTTGGAGACAAACTTTGTCCTGCCTGTGCTGCTTTCTGTGCTGTGCCTTCTGGGTGCTCAGGGGTTCACAGCAGACCCCTCAAGAGAGGTTCTACCGACTAACCTCACAGCTTCTCCATTGGGCTGCTTGTGATGAGTAGCAGATGTTCTGTTCCCACAGAGCAATGCCTGAGCAAGGCCTGAGGTGCCTTGGATGATGCCCAGCCACTGACCAAACATGGAAGAAATCAGGCCCCAGATGTGAAATCAGTCAGACCACCCCCAATCTTTGCTACTGTCACTACACATATCAATGTGTCAAAAAACAGCCACCAGTACCAAGGGTTCTGAAAGGGCTGGTAAGCCCCTGCACTGGACTGGGGATAAGACTGAGATCCATGTAGAGACATCTGGCATGAACAAGTGGCTCAGAGTATTTTCAAAAACATCTTGTTCTTGACAGGGACCGCTTCTGCCAACCAGATCTCCTTCCTGAGATGAGAATGGACCTTAGGTCCATTCTAAGTGGTTCTGACTCCTTTATCCTGGGCTCCATCCAGGTTGAGCAATGGCCATGGGATTTTCTCATGTCTGAGAACCTTTAACTCCATGCTGCCCCCAGACTTTCATAATCCTCCCAACTGGGTTGCATAGCATGACCCAGCCCCTCTCACCTACCCAAAATGGACATTTTCCCAAGGTCAGTCACACTGCCGGCCAGTGCAGTTTCGCAATTCATGGTGTCATGACCTCCCATGTGTGCCCCAACTGCATTCTCTATGAGTCCCGATACACTCTTGGTGCTTGGCAAGCATGAAACCACAAACGGAACTGGAATTCATGCAGTCAGCTCAAAGGGGATTTCCTCGATGTGCATTCTTTTCTAAGACCTCATTGATTGTTCTCCTGAGGCTGATTGTGGAAAAAAAAACTCTGAACTCACATGAATTTGGTGGACCAAGGACCTCCTTTAGGGGAAATTAGCCAAAAAAAAAAAAAAAAAAAAAAGGGAGAGAGAGAGCTGAGAAGAAACAAGTCAAATGACCTGCAGTGGAAAGTACTCCTAGAAAGCTCTGCAGTTGCTGGGAGATAAAGAGATTTTAAGGGGAGCAAAGAGAAAATGACAGCCAGGTTACTGGGCTCCCAGGGGTAGAGTTCATGGGGAAAGACAGCTGATATCTATGCTGGATGTTTCTTAAGCCTGCAACCAGGATACTTACATTTAATCAAACTATAATTAAAGTAATGCATGTACATAATTAAAAATCAAATTACTCTGACCCCCAAGAAAGGCTTAAGATGAAATATATATATTTATATTTATATATATATATAAGATGAAATATATATATATATATAGAGAGAGAGAGAGAGACAGAGAGAGAGAGAGACATATTTCTTGTCCTTGTCTCGTTCCCCAGGGAATAACCTTTGGGTCATTTTAGAGATGGTTGCCACCATTTATAAAATGAATTTGGATGTGTTCAACTGCAAAGTCAACTTGTTTCGTACTGATTGTCTATTTAATTTTGAGTGAGTTTTGATAATTTTTGGTATTCAAGGAATTGGTCCATTTCTTTTCTTTTATTTATTTTTTGAAACAGTGTCTTGCTGTGTCGCCCAGCCTGGAGTACAATGGTGTGATCCTTGGCTCACTGCAACCTCTAACTCCCACTCTCAAGCGATCCTCCCACCTCAGCCCCCGTGTAGCTTGGACTACAGTTGCACGCCACCACTCCATGGGCAAATTTTTTATATTTTTTTGTAGAGATGGGGTTTTACCATCTTGCCCAGACTGGTCTTGAACTCCTGAGCTCAAACTATCCATCCACCTCAGCCTTGGCCTCCCAAAGCACTGGAATTACAGGTGTGAGCCACCATGCCCAGCTGGAATTGGTCCATTTCTTTTAAGTCGTCAACTTTATGAACATAAAGTTGTTCATAATATTCTCTCATTATTCTTTGAATGTCTGCAGTGTTTGTAGCAATATGCCTTCTTTCCTTCTTATTCTAGTAAGTTGTGTCTCTTCTCCTTTCATCTTCATCAATCTTTTTAGAAGTTTATCTTTTTAAAGAACTAGCTTTTGTTTTTATCAATTTTTCTCTATTAGTTTTCTATTTTAAATTTTATTTCTGGTCTTATCTTTATTATTTTCTTGCTTCTGCTTGCTTTGGGATTATTTTACACTTCTTTTCCTAGAGTCTGGAGATAGAATCTTAGATTATTTATTTGAAATTTTTCTTTTTTTCCAACATTAGCCTTTAATTCTATAAATTTTCCTCTCAGCACTTACCCACACTCTGTAGATATAATATGTTGCATTTTCATTTTTCCTAGTTCAAAATATTTCCTACCTTCTCCTGAAATGTATATCCTGCTTTATTTGGGTAGAAAATTTTATAAATGTCCATTAAATTCATTTGGTTAAAGGTTCCGTTCAGATCTTCTGTATCCTTGTCGATTCCCTTTCCATTAGTTCTATCAATTACTGAGAGAGTTGAAGTCTCAAACTATGCTTGCGAGTTTGTTTATTAAGACTTTATTTCTGACAGTTTTTGCCTTTTTTAAGATTTGTTTTTAGTTTTTATACACTTTGAATGTTATGTCTTCTTGGTAAATTGACTCTTCTGGTTATGGAATATCCCTCTTTGTCCCTGGTAATTTTCTTTGCTCTGAAGCCTATTTTGATATTAATATAGTTATTCCAGCATTAGATTAAAGCTTGCATGGTCTATATTTTTCCACTCTTTTACTTTTAATATGCCTGTATCATTATTATTGTAGACAGCATATAATTGGGTCATGTGTTTGTTTATTCATTCTGAAAATACCTGTGTCTTAATTGGGTGCTTAGACACTTTACATTGAATGTAATTATTGATATGTGTGGATTTAGATTTACCATTTTATATTTGATTTCTATGTATTACCTCTGCTTTCCATTTCTTTGTTTCTCTTTCCAGCTTTCTTTTGGGATATTTGAACATTTTTTGAATATTCTATTTTTATTTATCTGTTGTATTTTGCCTATATCTCTTTGTTTCAGTTTTGTTTCTCTGTTTGTTTTAGTGATTGCTCTAAGGATTACAGTAAACATATTTAATGTTTAGAAACCTACTTTTAATCATTGTTTTACAACTTCAAGTGGGATGTATAGACCTTACAGGAATATACAGGAATCAAATAAACAAAAGAAGTGCAAACTTATACTCTGAAAATAACAAGCATTATTGAAATAAATTTTGAAAGCTCTAAATAAATGGGAAGACATCCTATGTTTGTGGATTGCAAGATTTAATATTGTTAAGATAACTATACTACCAAAAATAATCTACAGATTCAGCAGAGGAGCTTCAAAACACTGGACCCTGGGGCCTTAGTCAATGGATGCCCTGGATTCTCCCCTTCTTAGGATCTCTAGCAGTTATAATTGCTACTCCCCTTTGGACTCTGTATCTTTAACCTCCTTGTTAAGTTTATCTCTTCCAGAATCGAAGCTGTAAAACTACAAATGTTCTTCAAATGGAGCCCCAGATGCAGTCCATGAGTAAGATCTACTGCGGACCCCTGGAGCAGTCTGCTAGCCCAAGCTCTGATGTTAATGACATCAAAGGCGCCCCTCCTGAGGAAATCTTAACTGCACAACCCCTACTATGCCCCAATTCAACAGGAAGCAGTTAGAGCAGTCATCGGCCAACCTCCCCAACAGCACTTGGGTTTTCCTGTTGAGAGGAGGGACTGAGAGACAAGACTAGCTGGATTTCCTAGGCCGATTAAGAATCCCTAAGCCTATCTGAGAAGGTGACCGCTTCCACCTTTAAACACGGGACTTGCAACTTAATCAATCAGATAGTAAAGAGAGATCACTAAAATGCTAATTAGGCAAAAACAGGAGGTAAAGAAATAGCCAATCATCTGTTGCCTGAGAGCACAGCAGGAGGGACAATGATCGGGATATAAACCCAGGCATTCGAGCCGGCAACGGCCACCCTCTTTGGGTCCCCTCCCTTTGTATGAAAGCTCTGTTTCCACTCTATTTCACTCTATTAAATCTTGCAAATGCAATAATAATAATAATAATAATAATAATCTACAGATTCAATGCAATCCCCATTTAAATTCCAGTTGCCTATTTTGCAGAACTTGACAAGCTTCTAATAAAATCCATATCAAAATGCCTGGAACTCAGGATAGCCAAAATAGTTTTTACAAAGAAGAGGAAGGTTGGAGGACTTGCACTTCCCATCTTCAAAACTTATTACAAAGCTATAATAATAAAGACAATGTGGTACTAACATATGGATAGACATAAAGATCACTAGAACAGAACTGAGAGACCAGAAATAAACTCTCACCTTTATGTACAACTGATTTTCAACAAGCATGCTAAGACAATTTATTGGGGAAAAAAAAGTCTCTTCATATGGTGCTGGGACAACAAGATATCCACATACAAAATAATAAAGTTGAATCCCTGTCTTGCAACATATTCAAAAATTAACTCAAAATGGATGAAAGACCTAAATGTAAGGCTTAATTCTATAAAATGTTAGAAGAAAACATAGACATAAATCTTTGTGACCTTGGATTAGGAAATGATTTCTTATGTAAGACACCAAAGCACAAGCAACAAAATAAAAATAAGTAAATTGAACTCTAAAAAACCTAGAAACTTTTGTACTTCAAAGGGTAATATTAAAAAGTAAAAATGCAACCCACAGAATGAGAGAAAATAAGTGCAAATTATGTATATAATAGGTTGCTTGTATCTGGAATAAACAAAGAACTCTTACAACTCAGTAATAAACAAAACCAATTAAACATGGTCAAAGAATCTTAATATAAATTTCTTTAAAGAAGATATATAAACAGCCAATAAGCTTATGACAGGATGCTCAATATCATTAGTGATAAAGAAAATGCAAATCAAAACCACAATGAGATACTACTACACATATTAGGATGGTTGTAATTTTAGAAAGTCTGAAAACAATGTGTTGATGAAGATGTGCAGAATTTTGAGTCTTCCTACATTGCTGGTGGAAATGTAATACAGTGCAGCTACTTTTCAAAACAGTCTGGCAACTCCTCAAATCGTTAAACACAGAGTTACCAGAGGACCCAGCAATTTCACTGCTAGGGGTCTAATGAAGAGAAATAAAAACGTGATTACACAAAAACTTGTGTTATACAAACATTTTTAATGGCAACATTATTCATAATAGCCAAAAAGTAGAAACAATCCAAATGTCTATCAATTAATGAATAGACACATAAAATGTTAGATATCCATACAGTGAAATATTACTTGACAACAAAAAGGAATGACATACTGATACATGCAAAAACATGGATGAACTTTAAAACATTATGCTAAGTGGAAAAGTCAATTACAAAATACTATGTATTATATAATTCTATTTATTTATATGACATGTTCAGATTCCTCAAATCAAAAAAGATGGAAAGTAGATAAGTGGCTGCTTAAAGTAGGGGAGGGGAATGATGGAGCATGGCAATGGACATGCAGTTTCCTTTTGTGGCGAGGACAATTTTCAAGTTTGATTGTGGTCCTGTGTTAGCATTCTCCAGAGAAACAAAACCAATAGGAGAGATAGATGATAGAGATAGATGGATAGAGATAGATGTATAGATGATAGATAGATAGATAGATAGATAGAGATTATTGATTGATAGCTAGATGATTGATGATTGATTGGTATATTGATGATTGATTGGTTGATTGATTGATGCCCCAATGTTGTCAATCCTATTGTGCTTTCTGGGCTATGTTCACAACACAAGAAAATGCTAACTTTCAGTTAAATGTTAGTAAAAATAATGGTATATGTTTTTTTCCATATATATCTGAATATAATAAATATGTATACATATATATAAAGAGAGACAGAGATATAGAGATATTTATTGTGGGAATTGACTCATAACATTATGGAGGCTGAGAAATCCCAGAACCTGCAGTGTAACCTGGAGACTCAGAAAAGTTGGTGTTTAATTCCATGCCAATTTGAAGGCCTGAGAAGCAGGGTGGGGAGCAGGGGGATGGAAGGCCACTGTTGTAAGTCCAGGAGTCTGAAGGCCCAGAACCAGAGCTTAGATATCTGACGACTGGAGAAGATGGATGTCTCAGCTCATAAAGAAAATTTGACCTTCCGCTTTCTCTCTGCTTTTGTTCTATTTGAGCCCCAATAGATTCAAATGATGACTACCGATGATGTTGACATCATGTCCACCAATTCACCAATTTGTCCACCAATTCAAAGGCTAATATCTTCTGGAAACACCCCTACATGCATCCAGAAATAAGGTTTTTACCAGCTATCTGGGCATTCCTTAGCCTAGTCAAGTTGACACACAAAATTAACTATTACAGGTGCTTAGTGCATAATTTTGTAATTGTATTAAAAACTATTGAATTCTACATTTTAAATGGATGAATTGTATGATATACAAATTATATCTGAATAAAGCTGCTGTCAAAAGGTTTCTGTTGGTGAAAAAGCCCCAGTGCTCTCGATCCTACTGTGCTTTTTGGACTATGTTCAAAACAGAAGGAAATGCCAACTTTCAGTTAAATGTTGGTAAAAATAATGGTATGTATTTTTTTCCCCCATTGGTTTCACAAACCCCCGAATTCAATTTAAGATCCACTGCTTTTGAGCAGTTGTTCTCAAACTTTAGCTTGCACTGAAAGGACTTGTTCTGTGATAGATCTCTGGACCCCACACCCAGACTTTCTGACTCAGTGGGTCTGGAATGGAGCCCAATAATTTGCATTGCCAGCAGGTTCCAGGTGATGCTGCTGCTGCTGCGGCTGTTAAAAGTCCACACTTCAAAAATCACTGCTCTAAAGGAAAGGTGAGGAAAAATATTTAACTTTCATTTGCTGTAGAAAGCTCTTCGAAGGGAACCATTCATTCTGAAATCTTGTCTTTCTCTGGCTGTCTTCTCTCCAAGGCCTTTTCTGGGTGGTTCCATTCTATTTACAGGACCATGAATACAGACTTCCAGAATGGACAAATTAGTCAATTGTGCTTTTTCTTGAAGTCAGAGAAAATTTAGCCAGCTCTTCTAAACACAGAGGCATGCTGGTACTGTGAGGTTTTCACGCTTTCGTTAACTCAGGTACATTGATTATTGTCACAGCTCCTTTCCAGTCAAGACTTAGGGGACCTCTAGGCTTCGCTCATCCTGCCTTGAGCGAGGAACAAAAGTAAAACCAACTTGCTCTTCCTAGTGACTCCTGCAGAGAGCTCATCTCATCAACCACACAGGCACAGCCTGCTGCCTGGAGTTCCCTCTTGGCTTCATAATTTCCCAGCCCCAATCCACATGTCCAAAAGCAGGAACAATTTTGTCGGGGCAATAACAGAGAGGTGTTACATCATCCAACCCCATCGTGATAAAAAAAAGAACAATCAGACATTGCTCTTTGACCTTTTTCAATTTGCTCTCACTCCAGAGCCCCATTGTTCTTAATCATGTCTTCCCATGCGGTTTGATTCTTCTCGCTCTCTCCACTTCCCTCCTGGACTTGTCTCTGCAGGAACATCACATTCCTCCTCTCCCATTTACTAGGCAGAGGAGGTTTTCTCTTCCTCATGAAAACTAGGCACAGGCCCAAAGCCCAGGTCCTGGAAGCTCTTTTCTATCCCCTCATAAGCTTATTAAACTATTTCCCCAAAAAAGTCAAGTCCCTTCTGAATAAAGAATTCTTGTAACAATTGCTAAAAATGAGAAAACATTTCTTCCATTTATTTCTTCTGAGTCTCAGAAGAGACATGTGTTTTCAAGTTCCAGGGACATTTCACTCTGGCCTTCAGGGTTGTGTAAGAGGTAACAGCCCCAGATGGCAAAATTCACATGAGTGTGGAATTTTTGGTAAGCATTGTTACCGCTCATAGATCCTTGGAGTTCCCTGTGGCCCCTCCTCCATCTACTAAGAATGCATTGTGCTGGTGGATGGTGCAGGGTGGCAGGCCAGGCCCTTCTTCCCCATCTCCTCCAGGAGAACATCCTTGGGGCCAGTCATCCCCACCCCTTTAACTGAGTTAAATGGGGAATCGACACACCTTCAGCAACTGCCATACGTGAGATCTTGGAGGGCTGTACCCCAAGTCACTCAGTGGCAGTCAGAGGAGAGCACCTGGGCTCATTTCTGAGGTGAATTCGGCAAATGGTCCCCAGAAAAAAACATGTGCTTACACGGAAGAGCTCCAGCAGGGAACAGGCCCTGCACCTTGTTCTCTCAGAGCATATTAGAGGCTGTGAGGATGGTAGCAGAGGCAGCTGTGGAGAACAAGGGTGTTCCAGGCACAGTCAAGGAGATCCAGGCCTTGACGTGAGGCGACAACTGTCATCCATTTATTTCACTGTTTGTATGCCACAGTCATCCAATAATTGTTACTATTTTCACTTTAAACAGATATCTTTTAGGCCAATTAAAATAAGACAATAAAAGATTTTCTTTTACCTTCATTTATTTCTTCTCCAACTCTCTTCCTTTCTTTATGTAGATTTGAGTTTCTCACCTATATAATTTTCCTTCCACCCGAGGAACTTGTTGGAGGACAGGTTTGCCAGTAATGAGTTGCTTTACTTTTTGTTTGAGAAAGTTTTTATTTCTCCTTAATTTTGAAGGATAATGTTGCTGGATACAGATGAGATGAGCCATGCCTCTCACCGCTGGAGTGGACCTTGAAGATAAGCAAAGGAAGAGTGCAAATGACTCAGGCATGGTAGTATATGATAGTTGGAAAAATCAATATGAATTAATGTTTAACTTAATAGATGCAGATACAAAAAAAAAGCATGGTGGCTCACACCTATAATCTCAGCACTTTGGAAGGCCAAAGCAGAAGGATCTCTTGAGGCCAGAAGTTTAAGACCAATCTGGACAACATAGCACAACCTTGTCTCTACTAAAAATAAAAAATTAGCCAAGCTCCGTAGAGTGCTTGTAGTCTCAACTACTCAGGAGGCTGAGGTGGGAGGACTGCTTGATACCAGGAGGTTGAGGCTGCAGTGAGCTATGATCACACCACTGCACTTCAGCCTGAGTAACAGAGTGAGACCCCATCCCAAAAACATGACATGAGAATATTTATAAATATTCGTGTGTGTATAAACATGTTATTATATACATATGTATATTTCATTGTTCTGTCAGCTAAGAGCACTAGAAGAAAGGACATCTCAGTTTCAATGAGCACAACTCATACCCACATCTTGGTTTCTAAAACCATTCTCCAGTAAAAGGATTCATGATTTCATAGGAAAATGGTTGATTCTAAGACAGAAAAGCAATTACCCAAGAGGAGCCTAGAGCATCTTGTAGTGCCAGAAAGTAAGGTGTTCAAACAAAACTACTGCAAGGGAGTGCAGCAAAGGGCACAGGAGCCAAACAAAAGAGCTCTGCATGGCCACAGCTGGAGCAATGAAATAGAGTTGTGTTGAATTACAACCCAAAGTGCACAATAATTATGCATGAGTACACATTGATACAAATACATGACTGAATAAGTAAATAAATGGCGGAAAGGAAGCAAATCTACTGTAGAGAAGAATTTCAAATAATTTATGTAGATACCTCTCAAGGAGGTAGGTCATAAATCCCACTCCTTAAGTGTGGGCTGTGGTAGTGTGGAAGAGTAGCAATGACTTTGTTCCAAAAAACTACTGTACAAAAAAGAAAAATGAATAACTTTATGTCACAGAAACCCACCAAGTATCTCCTCAACAAGGTGGTCAATGTCAACATCAACAGTGACAAGTCATGTTGATAAGCATGGATCCCAGACACAATGTCATTAAGATAGTACTTACCCCTGTTGGGCTTCTCCCCAAAGCCCATCACCTCATCAGTCTAATCATGGGAGAAACTTCAGACAGACTCCCATAGAGGATTAGCCTGCAATATACCTGACCAGCACTACTCAATATTGTCAATATCCTTAAAAACAAGGAAAGCCTGAGAAGCCATCACAGTCAAGGAGAGCCTAAGGAGATCCTGTGACTAAATGTAACACAGTGTTCATCCGCAATGGGATCCTGAACACATAAAGGACATTAGATAAAAACAAAGGAAATATGAACAAAGCGTGGACTTTAGTTTACAATAATGAATCAATTTTGTTCACAATTTATTAATTGTGCAAACGTCATATTTCTATAAGATGTTAACAGTAGGAAAAATGGGTGGGAAGTAGTATATGGGAACTCTCAGTACCATCATCACAATATTTTTGTAAATCTAAAATTGTGCTCATTTAAAACCTAAGCTTTGAGGAAGAAATTACTGAGCAGATGTGCAGTTAGCCCTGGCCTCCCTGCAGAGATTTGGCTCCTGGGGTCTGTTTTTCTCCTGGCCGTTGCCTGACCTGATGTCCCATGCACACCCACACTTAGCAGTTTCCCAGCAGGGCTCTGTCAGTTTCTCCTCTCCAGCCTGCTCTTCCTTGGGGCTATCAAACAACGTTAGCCACATCCGCAGTCCCCAGGTCCCACAGTTAGAAGGGAAGAGTCTTCCTGGCTCCTTCTTTCCTTATCCTCTTCATCCTTGTTCTCACAGATCTACCCCAGCCCAGGCCTCTCTGTTCCAGACTGCCCATCCCTTCTCTGTGCTAGTTTACATCATTCTACCTCCCCTGCATTTGAAGTCCTCCAGGTGTGGGTCTGCCTCTTTCTCCAGGCTTGTTTTCCAGTGTTCCTCCTGCTCATCTGGATGACTGGCTCCTCTGCTGCATGGCCCATGGGGCTGTTTCCATTTCTTTGAATGCATACATTCTTCCGTCTGAAATGCCACATGACCACATCCACTGACTCTTCACTGAAAGCTCCCTTTTCCACTTAATCTCCTCCACCTCCACACACTCAAAGTAGAAGATTCCCTTCTGAAGCCCTAAAGATCTGCATCTCTCTCTCTCTCCTCTAACAGCACATTTCAATTTCTACCAGAGTATGCGTTGTATTGTGCACACATCTTATCTAATCTGCCTTTAGGGCAGGTTCATCTCTGCACTCAGATGTTCCCACGTCCACTCATTTTACATGGTGACACTCAGGAAGGAACACACAAGTGAATGAATGAACAAATGAATCAGTTGCATCCTAGAGCTAGAAGCAATCTCAGAGGTCATCAAACTCAGCCCCAAGAACCCACATTCCATCCCAAAGGTTAGGGAGACTCTCAGAGAAAGGAAATGAGCTGCTCAAGGTCACATCCTTTATTTATAGCAGTATTAGCACTAGATGACAGCTGAGTTATTTCCAAAAGAATGTCAGGCTTGAAGTTGTAGAATCAGTTTGGAATCCCAAACTGTGAGTCTCTGTGACTGACACATAAACAATAAATAACAGTTAATGTTGATTAAATTATCATCAGGTGCAGGCGCTCTGCCAGGAGCTCTAGATGAGCTATCTCGTTTGATCCTCAAAACAGATTCTATGAGTTAGAGTTAATTTTTTCCCCACTTTATGGATGACTCTGAGTCTTAGACTAAGCAGCTTTTCCAAGTCACACACTTGTTAAACGTATGAGAAAGGTTTGAGTCTAGGTAGTCACACACGAGATGCCACACTCTGTACCAGCACATTAAGTCACTCTCTCCACCTCAATTTCACCCTCTGGAAAACAAGTGTAATAATAGTATATGACCATCATGGGATACAACATATATGAGATAGAATGTACTGCATTCTCTGTCATTCAATTAAGATTCTGGACACCTGAGCATCTGTCTCAGCTCTTGCACCTCAAAGCAGTTTGGTAGGAAGTACAACCTTTTGCCTCTCTGTGCGTCGGCCCCCACATCCATAAAGTGACAAGTTTGACCAGACTATATTCAAAGTTCCTCTCTGCTGTGTCCCAGGCTTCTTCATGCTGGGTCCTCTGGTTTGGACATGCTAATATTAAGTTGTTTGCTTTGTACTGGGTCATATGCTCACTGACATGTCATGCTACTTGCGTGACATACAATGTTCACTGACATGCCAGGTTTGCTTCAAGTATTATACATGAGACCAAAGCTTCTCATAAAATGACTCTTCAGTGTTTATTATCATTTAAGGTAGGAGTCATTCTTGGAAATATATTTTTCTGTTTTTTAATAAAAAATGTTATTTTGGGCTGGGCACAGTGGCTCACACCTATAATCCCAGCACTTTGGGCGTCTGAGGCGGGCAGATCACTTGAGGTCAGGAGTTCGAGATCAGCCTCGCCAACATGGTGAAACCCCATCTCTACTAAAAATACAAAATTAGATGGGCGTGGTGGCAGGCGCCTATAATCCCAGCTACTCAGGAGGCTGAGGCAGGAGAATCACCTGAACCCGGGAGACAGAGGTTGCAATGAGCAAAAATTGTGCCATTGCACTCCAGCCTGGGCAAAAAGAGAGAAACTTTGTCTCAAAAATTAAAAATAATGTTATTTTGCACAAAATTGTCCTTATGTTACTAACATTAGAACTTAGAAATATCTCTTTGGAATTGCTCCATGAAGTACAAATAATATGCTTTATTAGTTTTAGTAACTAAATAATACATATAATATTAATTTGCCAAAATCTTACTTTGTTACTGCTAATTTTAGTTAAATATTGTTTGAAACATTTTCTTGATTCAACATAGTTTTATAATTTAGTAGTTGCATAAAATTACATTGCACTGAAGTATCATAATTCATTAAACTTCATTGTTGGGTATTTAGGTTATTTCCAATCTTCGTTGGATTTAGACACAAATTAGTAAAACATTGGCTTTCTGGGCTAGATTTGAGCATCTAAAATTGGCAACAATATGAAGTCCAATTTTTCAGATTCTGAAAGAAAGGACACTACTATCATCCAGTCTTGAGGTTCCCATATATGGGTCTGTGTTAGACCCAAAAGCTCAAACTTCATGGACAATGAGTTGGTATGTAATAATTTTTAATTTACTTCTTTATCATCCATCTATTTCATTTATTTAAATATTTATTTTAGGCATACTGTCTTTTAAGCATTCTGCTGGGTTCCAATGATAGGAGCAGAATATCTTCCCCTACATTGTGGAACTTCTAATCTAGTTAGGGCAACAGATAGTACTGCAGTAAAATATGTATGTGTGAGAGAGACTGCATATAGAAAGAGAGTCTAGCTATGTACAGATCACTTAATATGTACACACCTTGGATAAGTTATGTAACCTCTCCTGTGCTTCAGTCTCCTCATCCGTAAATAAAAAATAATAATAGTTAATATGTATGAAAGGTTTAGAAGAGTTCTTGGCACATATTAGCACTCAATGCATGTTAGCTATTATTGTTTGTATTAATTTTTCATTGCTGCACAACAAATTATCACAAAATGTCTTAAAACAACAAGCATTTGCTATCTTCCATAGATCTGAGAGTAAGAAATCCAGAAACAGCTTACCTGGGTGGTGCAACTATCAGAGTCTCTTATGAAGCTGCAATCAAGTTGTTGGCCTGGGCTGCAGTCATCTGAAGGTTTGACTGGGACTGGATGGTGCACTCTATGGCTGTTGGCAGGAGGCCTCGGTTTCTTATCCTGGGGGCGTCTCTGTAGAGCTGCTTGAGTGTCCTCACAACATGGCATCCACCTCCCCCTGGATCAGTGATGAGAGAGTAAGAGAGAAAAGAAGATGCAATGGCTTGTATGACCTAGTTTTAAAAGTCACACACCATCACCTCTGCCCACATGTATTTGTTAAAAATGAGTCACTGAATCCTGCTTTCATTTAACAAGAAGATAATTAGGGTCTACTTTTTGAAGACTGTCAAAGAGTTTGTGGACATTTGTATTTATAAAACACCCAAAGACACAGAAGGACCACTCACAGTGCCTGACTGTGAGAACGTGTTTCCTCTCTCTATTTCTTTGTGCCCCTCCCGGTACAACAGTGCACACCAAGAAGGCACTGCAGAAAATTCATTTGCTACGATATCCTTGGTAAACCTCATGCTAGTTCTACCAATTCAGATCATCTGTGTGTAGCATCACCAGATGCACACAGTAATTTTGGTTCCAGTTGTGTGTTAAATCAAAGCAAATAATAGATTGATGGCTTTAACTCTTTAAAACACTTTTAAACCCAAGCCAGTTGAATCCCTTTTAGTACATCTCACTCAAATTTCTTTATTTTACTCAAGAAGTGTTTACACTTGAACCTAGAACAACATGGAACTGAGGGGCACCAACTCATCATGCGGTTGAAAATCCATGTTATAACTTTTGACTCCCCCAAAACTTAACTACTAAAAATCTACCTTGACTTGAAGCCTTGCTGATAGTATAGTCAATTAACACATATTTTATATGTATTATAGACTGTATTCTTCAATACATAACCTAGAGAAAAGAAAAGTTTATTAAGAAAATCATAAGGAAGAAAAAATACATTTACAGTAGTGGACCATATTTATCAATACCATAAGTTTATGTCATCTGTTTACAAGAGGAATTATCTGCCTGAGACAATGAGCAATCATGGCTTCAGACCTCAGTCTATGGTATACATATTGGCCTTTTTCCTGTACTGTCATGATTTTTCTCTGCTTCTTGGGAGCACTTCCAGCATCACTAGTGACACTTCGCATGGGTCCTATGGTGTTATTGGTTTCCAATATTGCACTAAACATGATGAAAACTACATGAGAACATCTAGAAATCACTTTTTTCTGCAATATGTAGTTTACTGGAGGGATGTCCTGCCCATGCTGAGATGATTAGTGTCACAGGGCATTATAAGCAGACACTGACAACCCTTGAACTCACTATAATAGCAACGGAAGATGGCTATGAAGTTATTATGGTAGTACAGTGTGTCCTACAGTTACTTTTATGCAGTTATGATTTAGTATTGCATCTTTACATTTGTTTACATTTCTCTGGACTAAAAATGGCACCATGTATGAACTGTAAGCATTTGCGTGCATGAGTTTTGACAAATTTTAACTTTTTATAAGATTTCCATAATTAATGGTAGTAAATGATAAAATTGACTGGTATCTACATATATTTTGTGCATTCATGACATACCTACCTTTTTCTTGTTTTCTTCAATATTTTTAAGCTACGTAATTCAGCTGCATTTTTTTAAATTGTAGCAATTCTCCAAAAGTTTTCCAATATATTTATTGAAAAAAAAAAGTCCTCATGTAAGTGGACCTGCACAGTTTAAACCTGTGTCATGCAAGGTTAAATTGTACAATTTCCTGAGAGACACAGGTCAGCCTGACAGTGAGAATCCACAGCAACAGGCTAGAGACAACTTCCAAGTCCACTGGGCCAGGTCAGGAAGCACCTAGAACACCTTCTCCAGCTCTCCCCACAGCTGCATGACTGACTTCATCTGGCCTTCAGTTTCGTCATAAACCTACTTCTTCAATCGTGTTCATCATTTTGCGCAGGAGAATTCTGACCATTCTTTATTATAATTTTTTCAATTTATGTATTTTCCAAGGTTTCATATGCTTTGCATACTTTAATCTTTATTTAAATCTCATACACAAATGTTACGAGCTCTCATTGGAAAGGAGAAGACTGAGTCTCAGAGAAATCAAAGTACTTGCACAAGATCACACAGCGACAGAACTAAGGTTCACGGTTAGCTGGCGCTCCCTATCCCACGCTTCCACAAAGCTGCCATTTTTTGGAGCTTTATTTCAGAGCCACAGAACTACGGAACCCCATGGTCTTCCTGTAGGGATTACCCCCAGCTGTACCAGTTCCTTTTCCAAATCTTTCCCAGAAGTCTTTTACACCCCCATGCACTACAGTAAGATGTCACCCATCACCCAAACACAGAGTTGCCAGATAAAATAAAAATGTCCAGTTAAATTTGCATATTATGAAAACAACAAATCATTTTGCTAGTATAACTGTCTAAGGAAATATTTCCATATCCTGGGACAGACTTAAGCTACAAAGTGTTTTCTTGTTTATCTGAAATGCAGATTGAACTGAGCACCCAGCAACAAACCCAGGCTTAACCCAGGCTGAGATGCATACGAGGCTCTTTCTCCTCACCAGCTCTGCAGATCCAAGCAGACTGTAATGTTTCTGATTTATTCACAAAATCGCAGAGTGGATGTGCAGCCCTGAGTATGGAAGCCTCCAGTATTAAGCCTCAACTGTGAAGAACTCAGTTGAATGTGCGGGAAGCTGGAGCTTTTGGAAATGCTACGAGAAATGTCCTTGGCTTCCCCACCTCAGGTAAAGGCAAGAGTCGAATGCTTCCCCTGTTCATTTGCAGGTGTTTTGAATGTGGAAACCAGGGTCTGTGTTGATTACTTGTAGCAAAGTCTTTGCCCCAAACTCACGTTCCTTTGTTACCCATGTGGCCTTAAAGAACCCCACTGCCATCGGGTGTGTAATGACCTTGGGTGGAAACCATGGGGTGGGCAACCCCCTAGGACTCCTGATAAATCGGACTCTGCCATAGGACCCCAGATAAAGCTGGCTCTCCCATAGGACTTCCACAAAAGTGGGCTCTCCCACAGGACCCTAGATAAAATGAGCTCTCCCATAGGACCTCAGATAAAGTGAGCTCTCCCATAGGACCTCAGATAAAGTGAGCTCTCCCATAGGACCTCAGATAAAGTGAGCTCTCCCATAGGACCTCAGATAAAGTGAGCTCTTCCATACGACCTCCAGAGAAAGTGGGCTCTTCCATGAAACTCCAGATAAAGCAGGCTCTGTGGCATTCGTTTGCTTTTGGTGTCAAACAAAGTTGGCCAGGACAGATGGCACCACCACTATCCTACAATGTGCTTTGCCCAAATCCTTGCTGACCTTTCCATTGTCCCTTTTTGTGTGTGACATGATAGCTGAAGAAATGGGTGTGCTCCACCCAGGTAGCTCCACAGGCCTTCAGGCTGCTCCAGCCCTGTATGACCCCTCTGCCTGCAGGTTCTGTGTTAGCCCCTGCCTCTCTCCACACGGGTCTCTCAGATCTCCAAGGCTTCCTATACAGGATTTCCCTTCTGAGTCTGCTCTTCTTTCTTCTGGGGAACACCTACTGACATTTTGGGTATTCACTGAAATGCTTTCTTACGGGAGGCTTGCACTGGGCTCTGCCCATCATGATTGGGTCAGCTTTGCCAACCATATACTTTCACAGCCTCTGAGATTAATTAAGTATGCTTAATTAATCTTACATGATGATGTATTTAACTCCTGGCTTTCCTGGTAGACTTTTAGTTCCTTGAGGGCAGATATCAGGTGTCTTTTGTTGTTGCTGCCTCCCTAGCACCAAGAACTATGTAAAGGCCAATGTCCTCACTAAGCAACAATGGAATGGAACAAATGGAAGCCTCTGGTGTTGCAGGGAGGCCACTCCAAAGGCCCCTCAGCCTACTCCCCTGTCTTCCCATCACCATCGTGAGTCTCCTGTGTCTGCAGCCCAGGGCACCGATGACCTCATCTCTTCTCTTTTGGTCCTGTGGCACTGGAGAATAGCCTGGAACCGCACCTTTCCCAGCAGATGTTCAATACTCAGAGGGTTGTCACTCCTAGTTTTGCTGTGTCCCTGCTCCTCGACCTCCTTAATGATTAGTAGAGGACATTGGATATGAAGAAAAGGGAACACATCTCCCTTCAAAATCCCTGACTGTTCTTTTTTCTGTTAGTGCCACCAAGTTTCTTTTGTCTCCTGAACTTTTCTCCTGATATCTGTACTCTGCCCTTTCTCTTTCAACCCCTGGGCATACTTTGGCTCTCCCGTAGCATTTTAAAACTTCAGCTGGAGCCTGTGACCCTGGGGTGAAACAGCTTCTAGTGGTAATGAGATAACACCAACAGCACTTGACTTGTCAGTAAGTCTGATTTGTTTGTTGTGCTTTTATTTTGTTTGTTTGTTTGTTTGTTACCTATGAACGAGATTATAGGGTTGTATATCAACAAATACACACTTTAAAAAAAATTCCTCTCTTCTATTATAATAAGCTTCAAATCATTTTAATATTCATGAAGTCCTTTAGATCTGCCCTGGTCAATTTGGTGGCTATGAGCTACCTGCAGCCATCTGAATTTAAATGCAAAGTAATTTAAATGAAAGTAAATTAAAAATCCAACTTTCTCAGGCTCACTAGACACATCTTATGTGCTCCCAGAACTGCTCCCACACTGGTGTAGGTCTGATGTGTTCATTCATTGCCCTACAGATAGCCCTGAATACTGGTTTTTGGTGATCTCTTCAGTCTTCTCAGGGATAATTTCCATCAGGCAGCCCAAGCTCTTGCTTCTAATGGATTTACTCTTTCAAATTCAAAGCATGAGAGAAATGAATCCACACAAGGGTGGCTCTTTAACAATTTCCTGCTGTGGCTTCATATGCTACCTGCACTTGATGCCCTTCACTTGCACCGCAGATAGGACTTTCCTCCTGGAAAGTGCCTCCTCGAAAGACTTTTCCTCCACTCTTCTGCTCTCAATCACATTCTCTTGCCATAAATCAACTTCTGTCTTTCTAACAAAGAAAATTAAAAGCTATTTATTCTACGTGCTTATTAAGAGATAACTGCTCTAGAATAAAGAAACTGACAGATGAAGGAACAAATGAAATGAATGAATCTCCAGATTCCATTCCCTGGCAGGTATTTCATCAGCAGTCAGTCTGTCCTCGTATACAGGGTGACCACACATTGGGCTCCTCCCAAATCTTGATCATATATTGCACCAGAGAGAGAATCAAGCAGCATCCTGGCCAATCTTCTGACCTGTGAAGGAAATACAAGAGGGCAGAGGTGCCATGCAGGTTGCAGCTTGCATGTATCTCTGATGACAGATTTCTGGGGCTCTGGTCTATACTTGGACTTTCAGGCCAAATGGGAAACATATCTTCTAATTTTCCTATTCCCTAGTGTTATTCAAAAGCAATCTGTTTAAAAGGAAGCAGGCTTGGGGACAGTCTCAGAGCTCCACTTACATAGCAGGTGAACTGTTTCCACTTGCAGGAGACAAGGCTGCCTGTTGGCCCTTCCCTACTTGCTGTCCCTACCTGTCTTTCCTAGTCTAGTACTTAGATATATGGGGGGCAGCAGAGTCTCAGAGCAGCTCCTGACCCCTGTAAACATTGCACAGGTCTGAATATGGAAAAAGACTCTTTAAAAGGAGACTGGGCAGAAACTGTTATCCCCATATGAGTCATGATTTTGAAGGATGAGAATACTAGAGGGATGTTATTGTAGGACAGGGAGGTTGATGATCATGGGTTAAAGGGCAGAGGCCATGAGTTCAAGAGCAGTGACCTTGGTTCTAGACTGATGACTGTGGGCTCAAGAATAGTGATTATGAGTTCAGGGGTGGTAACCATGAGTTCAAGTATGGTGATCATGGCTTCAAAGGCAGTGACCATGGATTCAAGAGTAGTGACCAAGAGTTCAAGGGCAGTGACCATGGGTTCAAAGATAGTGAACATGGGTCCATGGCAATGACCATGGGTTCAAGGGTAGTGACCATAGGTTCAGGAATGGTGACCATGGATTCAAAGAAAGTGATCGTGGGTTCACTGGAAGAAGAGGAACAGTTTCTAATATAGCTGAAGAGAAGAAAAAGAAGATAAGCCAGACAGATTTTGAGTCTTCTCTAGAGATTGGAAATGATAAATTTGTAGGGGCACCAGCCTGGGTAGATGGGTGCTTAGGAGCCTGTGGGCAATGGAGGGAAAGGAAGACATTTGCATGGGTTGAGTTATAGCAGGCTACCACATTCAAACTCACAGTATAAGTGCCTGATTTTGTTGTTAGCTGAACTGGACTCCATGACCCTCAACTGCTGACCAGTGGGGAAAATGATAATCTATGTCTTCAAGCATTCAAATTAATTGAAAGTTTATTCTAATCTTGTCATTTTAACAGTCCTTACGGGGGAAGGTGGGGGCAAACCTTTTAGATAGCTTCCCCCTCCTTCATTCCCTGAGATGACTCCTAAAGATAGGCGGTGAGGTGTGCACAGAGAGGCCCCAAAGTGAAGATGGCTTTGATTTGCGATCCCAACACCCGTATGCTAATGGATCAGGGTTCTTGTTAACATTTTCTTCAAGAAAATGCTTATTATTTGGCTTTTGGTTTTTGTCAACTAGTGGAAAAATGCTAGAGAGCTGTTCACTCTGTGACTGGAACAGAAGGACAAATTAAAATTGTGTTTGCTGGGTGGGGTAGGGGGCAGGTGACTGATCTGGTCTCTGTAAATGGTCAGGGTGCTGAGAGCCTGGGGCTCCCAGTGAGATGTTAGGTCAAGAGGTGCCCTTCTCTGCTGCAGCTGCTCTTGTGTTCAGATTGCAGTTTGTGGCTCCCCTCTTTCTCATATCCTTGGACGTTCCTTGCTCCTTTCCATTACTGGGAAATTTGCTGAGACCCCATCAGCTTATGGCCTGCCCTACCCAAGTCCATTCTATCCTCTTCTCTGGCAGATTTCTACTCTTTTGGGATTTCATTGGTGAAATGCAGGGTAAAAACAAAACAAAAAAAATGTATTCTGGCTTTCAGTTTTTATCATGTTTTACTAAAAACTTTGAAAGTTGTAAAATATCCCCGCAGATGCTGTGGCTCCAGCCCTCAGGTTTAGCTGTTTAGTGCTGTAATTGCTGATACTCAATTTCTATTTTTACTTTTGATTTAAACCACGAATTTGATATAAATTTGTTTTAATTTTAAATTTCTATGTGGAGTTTTTTGTTTGCTTTGGAAGAGAATGAGAGATGGGAGTAGATTTTTTTTAAATGCTCTTCTAAATATGTGTAATTGTGTTGCAATCAAGGGATATGGATCAAAGTTCTCTGTCTTGGGGATTTGTGGAGATGTCCTTTGTGTCCTAATCATAGTCTGTTTTATGACCATTCCTGGGGTATCTGAGAAGAATGTGTACTGATCTGTATATTTTACTGTGAAAAGCTTTCAAAATCCGCCCTTCAAGGGTTCTGCTTCTGGGGCCATGTTTGGAAATGCCACTACCTCATGATTAGATAAAGATTCATTTATGTTGTTTTAGCACATAATGTTTTCAGGCTTTGTATTTAGAATTTTAATTAACTATGAATTAAATCTGGCATGAGACAGGGGTCTGCATTCATTTTTTTCCCCAAATGGTTATCCAGTCAATTGTGGCTTCTAAGTGATCAAACCATCTTCACCTTTCACTCAATTTCTTACTAGAATAAATTCTGTCAATACACATGTGTCTATTTCTGATCAATACAATGTATTTTATATCTATTAATAAAATTCTTCCTTATTACTTTTATATAACAATTTCTTAGCTGGTAGCATTTGTGTTTTTATTTTCTGTTAGATTTTTAAGAAGTAGTCATGAGACACATTTGGTTGGAATTGTTTTAAATATATGGAAAAATAAGGAGAATCAACACCCTCAATAATGTCTTTCCTTTGATTCATTTAATTGCAAGTCCCTAATCAGTGATGCTTATACATAACACTGTTCTCCAGTGTCCCTGAAAAAAATGTGTTCTATAGAAATATTAATTTTAGATAGTGATAAAAGAGAAATATGTCCTCTACATACTGCTTTCACTTTAACATTTTACCTAAACCCATTTTAGATAAACTGGAACTATTTTCTCATTAATAGTCATAAATTTGAAGTGAGCCCAAAAGACCAGTGGACCTTGTATCCAGTTTCAACCCAAAAGAATAAATTAAGATCAACTTCTCTAAACTCCAAATTAGCCACCTGCCAACATTTAATTGACTTAGATCTAACACTTGTGTTCTGCCGGTCAACTCATTTAGTTACCAGAATGTACATTTTTGCAACTAATTTATCTTGGAAGTTTCATTAGGAAATGGCATTGCTTAAAATTAATCATTTTCTGGATGAGTTATCAGAAGGTTTTATGGCCATGGTGAGTGACTGTAAATACTTACTCAGAATGTTTCCAACATCACTGCAGCCACACTTCATGGTTCAGAACTCTGAAGCCCCAGCCCCTATTTGTCCTGTGTTTCAAGCATATCCAAGCTGTTTTCTTAATCCTGCTCAAATGTGATTCTTTGTTCCACTGCTGAGTAAGGAGTGAATGGTCTTTTTTTCAGGAACAAATCTTTTCAGGCACTGTAATTTTCTTCAAGACAACCCAATCCACCATTTGTGTTTTTGAACATTTGGATCTAATATCCTTTGGGACACACACCAATTTTCCTCCAAGTTTTTCCATATTATCGCTTTAAACTGTTTCTCAAAATGTGTCCCAAATGCTATGATGAGATACTTTTGTGCAAATTGGACAAAGGAGACCCTCTGGATGGTCTCCACAAAAGCATGGCTTGGAGAGCAGACTATATGTTTTTTTAAACTGTGGTAAAATATTCATAACGTAACATTTATCATCTTAACCACTTTTAAGTGTACAGTTCTTAGTGTTAAGAATAATCACATTGTTGTGCAACGAATCTCCAAATCATTTTCATCTTGCAAAACTAAAACCCTGTATCCATTAAAGAACTCCCCACTTTCCCTCTACCCAGTCCCTGGCAACCACCATTTTACTTTTTATGAATGTGACCACTCTAGGTATCTTATTATAAGTGGACTCACACAGTATTTGTCTTTTTGTGATTGTCTTATTTAACTTAGCACGATGTCCTCAAGGTTCATCCATATCATAGCATATGTCAGAATTCCCTTCCTTTTTAAGAATAAATAATATTCTATTCTGTGTATATACCACATTTTGTTTTTCTGTTCATCTGACAATTGCTTCCACCCTTTTGCCATTGTGGATAATGCTTTATGGACACAAATGTACAAATATCTCTTTAAAACCATGCTTTCAAATCTTTTGAGATCCTGCTTTGAAATCGTTTGGCTGTATATTCAGATGTTGTATTGCTGGATCCTATGGTATTTCTGTTTTTAATTATTTGATAAAACACCATACTGTTTCCACAGCAGCTGCACCATTTTACATTCCCACCAAGAGTGCACAAAGGTTCCAATTTCTCTGCATCCTCACCAACACTTCTTATTTTCTGTATTTGTTGTTGTTGCTTGTTGTTTTATAGTAGCCAGGGTGTGAGGTGACATCTCATTGTAGTTTTGTTTTGCATTTCCGTAATGATCAGTGATGTTGAGCATCTTTTCATAGGCGTGTTGACCATTTTGCATCTTCTTTCAATAATGTCTATTCAAGTTCTTTGAACATTTCTTAATCGGATTGGTTGTCTCCTTCATCACTGAGTTGTAGGAATTCCTTATATGTTCTGGATATTAACTTCCTATAAGATGTATGATTTACAAACATTTTCTCTCATTCTTTAGATTACTTTTTTACTCTGTTGATTATGTCCTTTGGTGAACAGAAGTTTTCAATTTTGATGTAGTTCAATTTATCTATTTTTACTTTCTATTTGCCTGTGTTTTTGATGTCATATCCAGGAAATCATTGCCAAATTCAACATCATGATGCATTTGCTATTTCTTCTAAGAGTTTTGTAGTTTTAGCATTATGTTTAGGTCTTTAATCCCTTTTGATTTAAGTTTTGTATATGGCATGAGGTAAGAGTTCAACTTCATTCTTTTGCATACGAATATGCATTTTTCCAACAAACATCATTTGTTGGAAAAACTGTCCTTTCTTTCATTGAATAATCTTGGCTCCCTTTTCAAAAATTATTTAACCACATACATGAGGGTTTATTTCTGGGCTTTCTATTCTAGTCCATTGATCTATACTAGTTTGACGTACCACACCACTTTGATTACTGTAGTTTTGTGATAAGTTTTGATATCAGGAAGTATGAGACCTCCAACTTCGTTCATTTTCAAGATTGTTTTGGCTAGAATGGGCAGACTGCATTTCTAGCAAGCGAGAAAAAGGCAGGCCTTCACTCTGGGATGCAGCCCTGTGCTAGAGCATCCAGCACACTGAGCAGAGCTGGCCCCTCACCTGAGAAATTGAGGAAGAGGTCCACCTGCACTTCCAGATTTGGAGGCCCTGCCACTCAGCAAATGCTGCATCAGGATGAAGAACTCATTCATTCTTCTAAATCTGGATAACTCTTCCCTTTACTGATGCCAGATTATCAGAGCTTTTACCGTTCTGATTAGACATTGAAAAGTACAGAGTTGCGTTGATGTTGTATAGATGGGCTTTAATTTCTCTTGCTTTTCTGTGGCTCCTGTAGTTTACGTAGAGGTGGGCTGTAGAGGGCAACTGGCAGCATTTGTTAATTATTCTTGCTGTAGGAGGTTGGCAAGGAGGTGGTCACGACCCAAAGAAAAACTTCTGTCTGACATTAGTGCCCTGGAACAAATACCATCCCTAAGCACTGTTTGTATTCATGAACACTACAACTGATCCTCTTTTGCTGATCTTGTAACAAATGCTCTTCATCTGTTTTGATCAGCTCTTGAAAGACTTCTAGGTAAATGTGCAATCCAGCTTTAGCAAATGTGCAGGATTTTCTGGCTTATCTCTTTGAATGCCAACTTTAGTTAGCCCTATTATAAGTGACATCCATACTCTTTAGAGTGACCACAGGCTTACATATATACTTCATTTCTTAAAATAGCTTATTTGACAGGAGAAAAAAATGTATTATTAAGAGTCATTTGGTTGCATTTAACAAAACCTGATTCAAACCACTTTAAGTAAGAAATGGGGTTTTATTGGCTCATAAAACTGGGAAAAATGGATGGATGCAGGGCCTCAAAAGATGTTATCAGGGCTGTCTCTCTCATTTCCTGTCTCTGACTCTAGCTTTTGTTTCCTCTGTGCTGGCTGAATTATCAGTAGACTTTTCCATCAGGTGGCAAATTGGACCCAGAAGGATGAATTTGTAGGCCACCTTCTTAGCAATCCCAGTAAGTTTGCAATGTTTCCTCCCCTGTGGCTCTAGCCTAAGCCCTAGTGAGGGCTCCTCCCGACCTATCTGGGTCCACGTGTCCACCCCGGGCCAGTCATGTAGCAAGAGGAGGCATTGTTCTGGGTAGCCGAGTCTGAGTCACAATGGCTCCCGCAGGTAGGGGCAGGGTCATGACACTAAACTTCGTAAGTTGGACGTGAGGGTTGGGAAATTGGGATACTATTGACAAAAAGTGTAGAAAGGGATGCTGAGCTGGAAAAAAATTAATTACTGATGTTCTCTACAACATATCTAAAAAGATTCCTCCAGAAGAGCAATCTCATTCCCCTTAATACAAGGAACTCTTCTACAGTGTTCTTACCAGATGTTTTATCCAGTTTCCTTTTGAACACATTCCAGAATGGAGATCTCAGCACCTCCAGTTGTCTTCTATTCCAATATTAGACAGAGCTGCTTGTCAGAAAAATATCCCTTATCTCAACAAATCTGAGTTTTCCTGTAATTTCTAAGGAATTGTCCTGACTCAGCCCATCAGAGCCTTATAAAATAAAATTATAACCTCAACTTCCCAAAAGGGTAATCAAACATTTGAGTTCAATTTCAACATGTATTTTATATTTCATGTTCTACTTTCCCAGTGCCTTCTGAAGATTCCTGATAAAATCTCTATCCCCACCAAGGATATTCTTTTCACCTCCAATGGACTCTGATGGTCTTTTGCATTTCACCTGCCACCAAGGCTTCCTCCCTGTATTTATTATAACATTAAATTATTTTATGGCTCAAATGTTGGAAATAGTTTTAAGGTACTGATGACAATCTTCTTCTCACTCCCATAGTAACCCCAAAAGGAGGGTTGTTTTTACCAGTCACATTACAATTTTGGTTAATGTTAAGCTTAAAACGGTAGTAGCTACCATTTACTGACTGTCAGATTCTTTATAAAATGTATCTATAATCCCCACAATAATTCCAACATTTATTATTATTATTGTCATTATTATGATTATTGCTATCCCATTTTACAGACAAGGAAGCTGAAACTCAGTTTAAGTAACTTAGAAAGTCAAATTAAGTCAGTGGTCAGATTGACATTTGAGCTCAAATATCTATGACTGCAAAACTAAGTTCTTTCCATCATACTCCCTGATCCATGGTTGATGTCAATGGAGACCATCAGATCTGTTTCCTGTGAAGTGTTGCCAATTACTTCATTCATATCTTTTGCTTGTGCAAAGAAGCTGGTGCTCACCATAATATGGGCTATGCAGAAAAGGGTTAACAGAGTAGGCCTGAGACTGCGTTCCTTACGAAGCGTTTTTTGCAAGGCTGGCCTTGACAGGCTCCTGGGGTCTTGGATTTCAGAATTTCCATTATTCCCTTATTAGAATGGCTTACTGTGCTTAAACTGTTTGTTCAAACAATATGGCTAATGCTGAATATGTGCTTTCCTTCCTGGTGTGTGGAATTTTGGTATGTGTTAGACAGAGGGGTACCTATATGACAAGCCCACAATCAAAACCCCAGGCAATGAGCCTCTAATGAGCTTCTTTGGTAGATGTCTGGTAGATGGTGAACATGTGTTGTCATATCTCAGGGCTCGAGGAATTAAGCACATCCTGTGTGATTCCTCTGGGATAACACTCCTGAAAGCATGTGCCTGGTTTCCTCCAGCTTTCACCCCATATGCCTTTTCTCTTTACTGATTTTACTTCGTACCCTTTTGCTGTAATAAATTGTAGCCATGAATATGACTACGTGCAGAGGCCTCTGCGTCCTCCTAGGAAATCACTGAAGCTGGAGGTAGTCTTGGAAATGCTCAATACAGGGACTTTATATTTGTTCCTGTTAAGTGTAATCCTGATACAGTCATTTCAAAATCCCTCAATCTATTTTTTAAATATTTAGCTCTACATGTATTCCTTCAAGGTTTTAATTTTATTCCTTGATAAGAATATTGAATAAGACAGTGGAAACACAGAATTGTAGTTGTTTCCTGAAGCCTCTCTCTGTGTCGAGACTAAGCTATTAATCACAATGTTAGGACAGGGTTACATAAGCCAGTTACATACTTTTCCACAAGTACTATTAAAAAGAACATACTTCATTACATTGTTTTCTAGTATTTCCTAAGACATTATGTCACTTAAAAAATTAAGACGTATAGGCCAAAACATTCTCACTTCCTTTTCCTTATGTACTTATTGGACTAGCATTTATCATATTTGTTATTGTTTTATATTTGTTGCCCTTTTTCATTTTCATTTTTCTCTCACTTCTGCCTTCTCTCAGTGTTAACTGAGCATTTTATATGGTTTCAGTCTATCTCCTCTTGTAACACATCAATTATACTTCCTTCCCACCCTTTTTTTCAATGGTTCCTCTTGAATTTGCAGTAATCTAAGTCCACTTTCAAGTAACACTATACTTCTTGAGAAATGAAAGATGGCCGAATAGGAACAGCTCCAGTCTACAGCTGCCAGCATGAGCGACGCAGAAGACGGGTGATTTCTGCATTTCCAACTGAGGTGTCGGGTTCATCTCACTGGGGCTTGTCAGAAAGTGGGTACAGGACAGTGGGTGCTGCCCATGGAATGTGAGCCAAAGCAGGGTGAGGCATCACCTCACCCAGGAAGCACAAGGGGTCAGGGAATTCCCTTCCCTAGCCAAGGGAAACTGTGACAGACAGCACCTGGAAAATCGGGTCCCTCCCACCCTAATACTGAGCTTTTCCAATGGTCTTAGCAAATGGCACACCAGGAGATTATATCCCGTGCCTGGCTTGGAGAGTCCCATGCCCATGGAGCCATGCTCACAGCTAGCACAGCAGTCTGAGATTGAACTGCAAAGTGGCAGTGAGGCTTGGGGAGGGATGCCTGCCATTGCTGAGGCTTGAGTAGGTAAACAAAGTGTCCAGGAAACTCGAACTGGGTGGAGCCCACCGCAGGTCAAGGAGGCCTGCCTGACTCTGTACACCCCACCTCTGGGGGCAGGGCATAGCTGAGCAAAAGGCAGCAGAAACTTCTACAGACTTAAATGTCCGTGTCTGACAGCTTTGAAGAGAGCAGGGGTTCTCTCAGCACGGAGTGAGATCTGAGAACAGACAGACTGTCTCCTCAAGTGGGTCCCTGACCCCCGAGTGGTCTAACTGGGAGGCACCTCCCAGTAGGGGCTGACTGACACCTCATTCTTAATTAGAACAATTAAGAATAAAAAACAAAATCCTTAAAATTTTACCTTATTTATTCCTTTTCTAATGTTTTATTTCTTTCAGTAGATCAAAATTTCTGACATTTCTTTTTTCTCTAAAGAGCTTGTTTTAACATTTCATGCAATGCAAGTCTACTGGAGACAAATTCAATTTTTGTTTGCCTGAAAATGTCTTTATTTCTCCGTTACTTTTGAAGAATAATTTTGCAGTACACAGAATTTTAGGTTGATGGGGGTTTTTTTTATTTCAGTATTTTAAATATTCCACTTCACCTCTTCTTCTTTGCATGGGAGGAAGTAATTGGGAGTACTCTGTTATAAGGTACCCACTACCTGTGAAGATGTGTATTATACCGGACAATATAATTCTTAACTTTGCTCCTCTGTAAGTAAGGTATTTTGTTCTTTTGGCTTCTTTCAAGATTATCTCTTTATCTTTAGTTTCTTGCAGATTGAATACGGTGTCCCTAAGTGTCTATTTTTTTTTTTGTATTTATCCTGCTTGGTGTTCCCTGAGTTTCCTGGAGTTGTGGCTTGGCACATGTCATTAATTTGGAGAATTTTCAACCATTATTACTTCAAATATTTCTTCTGGTCCTTTCACAAATTCTGGAATTCTCATTGTTCATATATTACACCTTCTGTACTCGTACAAAGTTCTTGGATATCTTGTTTCTTTTTTCATTTTATTCTTATTTCCTTTCTCTTGCATTTCTGTTTGGGAAGATTTTATTGACACATTTTCATGCTCAGTGATTCTTTCCTCCTGGGGTCCGGTCTACTGGCAAGCCCATCAAAGGCAATTTTCTTTGCAACGATGTTTTTGATTTCCAAAATTTCCAGTGGTTTCTTTCTTAGAGCTTCCACTTTTCTATTTAGATCACCCATTCGTTCCTGCATATCAGTCACATTTTCCATTAGAGCCCTTAGCATATTAATCATTATTAATTTAAATATATTTTCTGATAATTCCAAAATCTGCATCATACTTGAGACTGGCTCCATTCCTTGCTTTGCCTCTGGATACTATGCTCTTTCTTGCCTTTTAGCATGCTTTATAATTTTTCTTTTATTTATATTTATTTATTTATTTATTTATTTATTTATTTATTATACTTTAAGTTCTAGGGTACATGTGCACAACGTGCAGTTTTGTTATATATGTATACATGTGCCATGTCGGTTTGCTGCACCCATTAACTCATCATTTACATTAGGTATTTCTCCTAATGCTATCCTTCCCCCATCCCCACCACTGATGGGTCCTGGTGTGTGATGTTCCCCACCTTGTGTCCAAGTGTTCTCATTGTTCACTTC
>NW_012101998.1:937561-946085 GCF_000951045.1 Mandrillus leucophaeus | reverse complement strand
AGTTCTGCTCTGATCTTAGTTATTTCTTGCCTTCTGCTAGCTTTTGAATGTGTTTGCTCTTGCTTCTCTAGTTCTTTTAATTGTGATGGTAGAGTGTCAATTTTAGATCTTTCCTGCTTTCTCTTGTGGGCCTTTAGTGCTATAAATTTCCCTCTACACACTGCTTTAAACATGTCCCAGAGATTCTGGTATGTTGTGTCTTTGTACTCATTGGTTTCAAAGAACATCTTTATTTCCGCCTTCATTTTGTTATGTACCCAATAGTCATTCAGGAGCAGGTTGTTCAGTTTCCATGTAATTGAGTGGTTTTGAGTGAGTTTCTTATTCCTGAGTTCTAGTTTGATTTCTTTGTATTCTGAGAGACAGTTTGTTATAATTTCTGTTCTTGTACATTTGCTGAGGAGTGCTTTACTTCCAACTATCTGGTCAATTTTGGAATAAGTGCGATGTGGTGCTGAGAAGAATGTATATTCTGTTGATTTGGGGTGGAGAGTTCTGTAGATATTTCGCCTTCACTTATGAAGCTTAGTTTGGCTGGATATGAAATTCTGGATTGAAAATTCTTTTCTTTAAGAATGCTGAATATTGACCCCCACTCTCTTCTGGCTTTTAGAGTTTCTGCCGAGAGATCTGCTGTTAGTCTGATGGACTTCCCTTTGTGTCTATTAGGTCTGCTTGGTGCAGAGTTGAGTTCAATTCCTGGATATCCTTGTTAGCTTTCTGTCTCATGGATCTGTCTAATGTTGACAGTGGGGTGTTAAAGTCTCGCATTGTTATTGTGTGGGAGTTTAAGTCTCTTTGTAGGTCTCTAAGGACTTGCTTTATGAATCTGAGTTCTCCTGTATTGGGTGCATATATATTTAGGATATTTGGCTCTTCTTGTTGAATTGATCCCTTTACCACTATGTAATGGTCTTCTTTGTCTCTTCTGATCTTTGTTGGTTTAAAGTCTGTTTTATCAGAGACTAGAATTGCAATCCCTGCTTTTTTTTTGTTTTCCATTTTCTTGGTAGATCTTCCTCCATCCCTTTATTTTGAGCCTATGTGTGTCTCTGCATGTGAGATGGGTCTCCTGAATACAGCAAACTGATGGGTCTTGACTCTATCCAATTTGCCAATCTGTGTCTTTTAATTGGACCATTTAGTCCATTTACATTTAAGGTTAATATTGTTAAGTGTGAATTTGATCCTGTCATTATGATGTTAACTGGTGATTTTGCTTGTTATTTGATGCAGTTTCTTCCTAGTATCGATTGTCTTTACAATTTGGCATGTTTTTGCAGTGGCTGGTGCCAGTTTTTCTTTCCATGTTTAGTGCTTCCTTCAGGAGTTCTTGTAAGACAGGTCTGGTGGTGACAAAATCTCTCAGCATTTGCTTTTCTGTAAAGGATTTTATTTCTCCTTCACTTATGAAGCTTAGTTTGGCTGGATATGAAATCTGGGTTGAAAATTCTTTTCTTTAAAATGCTGAATATTGGCTTCCCTTTGTGACTAACCCAACCTTTCTCTCTGGCTGCCCTTAACACTTTTTCCTTCATTTCTACTTTGGTGAATCTGACAATTATGTGTCTTGGGGTTGTTTTTCTTAAGGAGTATCTTTGTGGTGTTCTCTGTATTTTCTGAATTTGAATGCAGGCCTGCCTTGCTGGGTTGGGGAAGTTCTCCTGGATAATACCCTGAAGAGTGTTTTCCAACTTCGTTCCATTCTCCCCATCACTTTCCGGTACACCAATCAAACGTAGATTTGGTCTTTTCCCATAGTCCCATAAGTTTTGGAGGCTTTGTTCATTTATTTTTACTATTTTTTCTCTAAACTTCTCTTCTCACTTCATTTCATTAATTTGGTCACCAGTCACTGATACACTTTCTTCCAGTTGATCGATTCGGCTACTGAAGCTTGTGCATGTGTCATGTAGTTCTCATGCCATGGTTTTCAGTTCCACCAGGTCATTTAAGATCTTCTCTACATTGTTCATTCTAGTTAGCCATTCATCTAATCCTTTTTCAAGGTTTTTAGCTTCCTTACAACGGGTTCGAACATCCTCCTTTAGCTCAGAGAAGTCTGTTATGATTGACTTTCTGAAGCCTACTTCTGTCAGCTCGTCAAAGTCATTCTCCGTCCTGCTTTGTTCTGTTGCTGACGAGGAGCTGTGATCCTTTGGAGGAGAAAGGGCGCTCCAGTTTTTAATATTTTCAACTTTTCTGCTCTAGTTCTCCCCATCTTTGTGGTTTTATCTACCTTTGGTTTTTGATGATGGTGACCTACAGATGGGGTTTTGGTGTGGATGTCCTTTTTGTTGATGTTGATGCTATTCCTTTCTGTTTCTTAGTTTTCCTTCTAACAGTCAGGTCCCTTGGCTGCAGGTCTGTTGGAAGTTTGCTGGAGGTCCACCCCAGACCCTGTTTGCCTCAGTATCACCAGCAGAGGCTGCTGAACAGCAAATATTACAGAACAGTAAATATTGCTGCCTGATCCTTCCCCTGGAGGCTTCATCTCAGAGGGGCACCCAGACGTATGAGGTGTCAGTCAACCCCTACTGGGAGGTTTCTCCAAGTTAGGCTACACAGGGGTCAGGGACCCACTTGAGGCAGTCTGTCCATTCTCAGAGCTCAAACATCGTGCTAGGAGAACCACTGCTCTCTTCAGAGTTGTCAGACAGGGAGGTTTAAGTCTGCAGAAGTTTCTGCTGCCTTTTGTTCTGGTACGCCTTGCCCCTCAGGTGGAGTCTACAGAGGCAGGCGGGCCTCACTGAGTTGCAGTGGGCTCCACCCAGTTTGAGCTTCCTGGCCGCTTTGTTTACCTACTCAAGCCTCAGCAATGGCGGACACCCCTCCCCCAGCCAGGCTTGCTGCCTCGCAGTTTGATCTCAGACTAGCAGTGAGCAAGGCTCTGTGGGCATGGGACCCACTAAGCCAGATGCAGGATATAATCTCCTCGTGTGCCATTTGCTAAGACCATTGGAAAAGTGCAGTGTTTAGGTGGCAGTGTCCTGATTTTCCCAGTACAGTCTGTCACAGCTTCCCTTGGCTAGAAAAAGGAAATTCCTTGAGCCCTTGAGCTTCCCAGATGAGGTGATGCCGTGCCCTGCTTCGGCTTGCCCTTTGTGAGCTGCACCCACTTGCCAACCAATCCCAATGAGATGAACCAAGTACCTCAGTTGGAAATGCAGAAACCACCCATATTCTTCATTAATCATGCTGGTAGCTGCAGACCGGAGCTTTTCCTATTTGGCCATCTTAGAACCACCTTTTGCGCTTTGCAATTTTTCACTGAGAAACGTTTGTTGCATTTTGCAGAATAGAAGTTGAGGTTAGTAGGTTTTTAGTGTGATGCTTAATCTTTATCTGGTTAGGAATTATTGTGTCTGTGCTTACTCCTTGTTTTAGCTGTAGGTGTCTGAGGCTTCAATTTCTTCTGGTGTCCTTCTTTTTGTTTCCTCTGTTTCATCTGAGCTTCTTTCTTAAATGAGTATTAGTGTTGTGGCTCTTTTAATTGTAATCCCTCGTTATATGGAATCCTTGTTTCCTGCTTCAGCAGCTTGTGGTCCCAGCAAGCTGTGATTCTCTGCATTTGCCTGTTTCTTCAATTTGGGGAACATCATTTTGCTCTGTGAGCTCAATTCTCTGATGAATCTAAAAAGATATGTTGATTTCATTTGGTCATCCTTTTTCATTATGACTCTCAGGTGACAATAGGCAAAACTTTGCTCTAAGGTCATGCTTGTAGTATTTTACTACACTTTCAAAAACATTTACTTGTGTCTTAAGATACATGCAAGATAATCATACATATATCCTCTCTATGTTATTGCCATAGACTAAAATGTCCCCTTTATGCCGCTTGCTCTACCATTTCCAGGTTGTCAGATAGCCTATGACTGTCATTGAATGGGTGGGGACTTAGGAAACAAATGACAGAAAAACAGGTTATAGAAGGAGAAATTTGGCCGAAGTGATGGATCCTGGGGGGGCTTTTTATTTAGTGCCTGTCATCCCTACTGACCTACAGAGTTACTCATCAAATCTGAGGCCCACTCCTAGCTTTAGTAGATATGCTTTAAGCAATGCTTTTAGAATCAGAAACCCAGCTAGGGAGTCCCTTGACAATTTTGGATGGATTCTGGTATCTGAGAGTATGCTATTGGCTGTAATTCCTACTTTTCATTAGTAAGAATCCATTTCTTGGAAAAATGATTAGATTGCTGTGATGTCCAGCCACAGCCTGGAGCAAACCCTTGAAGACAATGCTGGCCAAACAATTTGGCCCAACGAGATAGAAAGCCCAGTCTTCCCAGGCATGTCTTCCTGATCCTGACTCCTTTCCCAGGCTACAGGAGGTACGAGAGTGGGATATAAGTTTTGGCAGATATGGAAGCTGGGCCTGTACTCATCTCAATGAAAGAAGCTGATGACCATGAGATAATTAGCTCATAAAGCAATCAATTAACACATTTGGTTGTTGGCTGAAGGTCTGGAGTCCACCCAGGGGTGAGAATTTGGCCTTTCCTTCTCTGACATTTGGCATGTCTCTGCTTCTGCCTATTGGCCCGGGCTGTTCTCTCTGCTCAGGATGCCTGGCCTGCACTCCCTCCTACAGACTTTCTCCTTCAAGACTGTACCCAACATCCATGGGCCTGTGACACTCTTTCTGGCCACTCAAGCCTGACATTAATCTTTCCCAGGTAAGGACAGTAACCCTCTCTACCAAGACTGTTTCTCCTGTGTCTAAAACAATGCTCAACCTTTTTCCTAATAAGCTGTGTTCTTTGGATGAACTACTGAAGTATATATCTTTAAGCTTACATTTCTGAGAGAAATATTTGCCCATCTGCCCCACTAGATGACAAACTCTTTGAGAACAAGGACTGTGTCTCTTATCTCAGTTTTTCCACAGCCTAGCCCAGAACCTGGCATATAACAAAGGCTCAATACAAATTCATGGAATAAATACAAAATGAATGAACGAGACGGTGCTGGGGTACTTTGTAGAAAACTTCATTTCATAGGTGAGCCTTGGAGACATCTCACTGCTGCCCTGCTACTTCTGCCTCTTCATCAGGACCAGGAAGCAGTGATCCTCACTGCCTTGTTTGTCAACAAAGGGCCAGTGGCCAAGACCATATTCCCAAGCGCTTAGAGAGAACAAGAAGTCATTGCTGATGGTGGTGTGGCCTCCTTCACCAAGGAGGGAATCACCAAGACAGGGAGTTTTTCTATTTCAGCTAAGCACACAGGAAGAAAGAGAGGCCAAGCTTAGAGTAGTCTGTGAACCACAGGCAGCATCTTCTTTACTCAGGTGCCATCTTGGCTGTGCTTGGGCCCCTTGTGACTGATGAGGCCCAGTGCTGTGCTGCAGGAGTGCTGTCTCCTCGTATTAGTCAGTTCTCACTCTGCTAATAAAGACATATCCAAGACTGGGTAGTTTCAACAGAAAAAGAGGTTTAATGGACTCATAGTTCCACATGGCTGGGAAGGCCTCACAATCATGGCAGAAGGCAAAGGAGGAGAAAGGCATGTCTTACATGGCAGTAGGCAGGAGACCTTGTTCAGGGGAACTCCCATTTATAAAATCATCAGATCTTGTGAGACTTATTCACTATCACAAGAACAGTACGGGGGAAACCACCCCCATGATTCAATTATCTCCACCTGGCCCCTCACTTGACATGTGGGGATTGTTACAATTCATGGTGAGATTTGGGTGGGGACACAAAGCCAAACTGTATCACTCCTGGCTGCCCCTTAAGAAATGTGAATGTAAGTGTCTAGACTAGAGCAGCTCATCCATGGCCCCAAGCAGACATGCACACAGGGCGAGAGCCTTCGGATGCCTGTTCATGCTTGTAATGTTTTGGCACCACATTATTCTCCAGTGTTCCAGTTTGGATGATAAATTACATGGCCACCCTATGCACCTCCCACACATTCTTTTTACCACCCCCATTACGCACTGGAACATTTTAAAACGAATCCCAGATACCATATTTTATCAGAAACTGCTTCCTCTTTTAATGTCGAATAGATAAGGACACAATAAATAACAGTAATGTCTTCATCCTATTTAGGAAAATAAAAATTCCTTCATATCATCAAATATATACTCAGTGTTCAAATTTCTCCAGTTGTCTCTAAATGACTTGCATCAGTTGGAATCCAAACAAGGCCATACACTGCATTTGATGAATATGTCTATTAAATCCCATCTGCCCTTTTTTACTTTTTACTTTGCCTCTTTCTTTTGCCATTTATTTATTAAAGAAAGAAGGTCAATTGTCCTGTAAATTTTCCCACACTCTAGATTTGACATCCTTTGGTGACATTTAACACACTATTCTACCTTCTGATTTCCTGTAAATGGTAGCTAGCTCTAGACACTTAATCAGGTACAGGTTCATGTTTTTTGAAATAATATTTCACATGCACATCTTATTGTATCACATCAGGAAACACTGAATGTCCGATTGCCTTACTTTCTGTGATCTTAGAGCTGCTGAGTGGGTTCAGGTGTTGGTAGCCTTATCCATCTATCAGATGACTCTCCACTAAAATTTCACTTAGAGATTTCTACAGCCATTAGACCATTGCCTAAACCCATTATCTTATGAAGGGTTACAAATATGTGATTTTCTGTGGATCTCATTTCTTCTACTGGCTAATGCCAGTGTCTTCTATAAAGAAGCAATTATTTGGCCATAGTTTGTATAGGAAATTCAGGATAAATGTTTAATTTTTTTCTTTTAATTATACATTTTCAAAATAATGAATTGATTATATAGCAGTATTGAAACATGACCAATAATGGTTTTGCTTTTGTTTGTTTGTTTGTTTGTTTACTATAATTAGAACTCATAAAAATGTTAAATCCATGTATTCTATTTCAATCCATTGCAGCATTATTACTTTGGGTGTCAAATCATTCCATCTCAGGCCAGGAGTCCTTCAGGTTAAAGGCACATAAAAGCTTATCTTTAACATTTTCTGTTTCAAACCTGGAATCAACCATTTCTGCAAGAAGCCCTGAATTTTTTTTTAGTGGGAAATAGAATTTAAAATTAACAAATTGGGTTCCCAAAGTGCTAATTATGATGGGACTGTCATTGCCTCTTAGTGTTTTCAGTGAATAGTTAGAAAATGTAACTTCTTTTTAGAAAAAAAAAAATACATCATAAGTTCCTGCTGGTCTTTTTTACAAATTTAAAATCAGAGGGTTTTCATTTAAGTTCTTTTGTTTACATATACATTCAAAAAGTAAAAACGTAGGACCCTAAAATGGATTCTATAGTAAGATTCTAATATGTCAACTGCTTCTTAACACTCAGAAAAAAAGAATGGTTATCCCAAAGACCCAGCCTACACTCCTGGACAATAGGTATGATGAACTAGTTTCCTTTATTTTAAACTCAATTACTACCTTTTGGTTCAGGTAATGTGGTTTGGTTCATTATCATCCTAAAACATTATGGGATGATATTTGATGAAATCCCAATGATAGCCTTGTGAAATAATGAATTGATTTAAAATTGGATGTGTGAAAGAACTTTTAGATGATACAAAGTTGTATAATAAACAATATAAAGTCTGACGGTGCGCTTAAGATGGCCAAATAGGAACTGCTCCAGCCTCCAGCTCCCAGCGTGAGTGACACAGAAGATGGGTGATTTCTTCATTTTCAACTGAGGTACCAGGTTCATCTCACTGGGGAGTGCTGGACAATTGGTGCTGGTTGGCTGCTGCAGCCCGACCAGCAAGAGCTGAAGCAGGGCTAGGCATCACCTCACCCGGGAAGGGCAAGGGGGAAGGCAATCCCTTTTCCTAGCCAAGGGAAACTGAGACACACAACACCTGGAAAATAGGGTAACTCCCACCTTAATACTGCGTTTCACCAAGGGTCTTAGCAAACGGCACACTAGGAGATTATATTCCACACCTGGCCCAGAGGGTCCCACGCCCACGGAGCCTCCCTCATTGCTAGCACAGCAGTCTGAGATCTAACTGCAAGGCAGCGAGGCTTGGGGAGGGGCACCCACCATTGCTGAGGCTTAAGTGGGTAAACAAAGCCACTGGGAAGCTCAAATTGGGTGGAGCCCACCACAGCTCAAGGAGGCCAGCCTGCCTCTGCAGAATCCTCCTCTGGGTACAGGGCATGGCTAAACAAAAAACAGCAGAAACCTCAGCAGAGGTAAATGCCCCTGTCTGATAGCATTGAAGAGAGCATTGTATCTTCCAGTACGGAGGTTAAGATCTGAGAATGGACAGACTGCCTATTCAAGTGGGTCCCTGACCACTGAGTAGCCTAACTGGGACACATCCCCCACTATGTGCAGACTGACACCTCATACCTCACACGGCGGGGTACACCCCTGAGACGAAGTTTCCAGAGCAAGAATCAGACAGCAACACTCACTGTTCAGCAATATTCTATCTTCTGCAGCCTCTGCTGCTGATACCCAGGCAAACAGGGTCTGGAGTGGACCTCAAGCAAATTCCAACAGACCTACAGCTGAGGGTCCTGAGTGTTAGAAGG
>NW_012101998.1:936038-937511 GCF_000951045.1 Mandrillus leucophaeus | reverse complement strand
AAAGGATGAGTTCATGTCCTTTGTCGGGACATGGATGCAGCTGGAAACCATCATTCTCAGCAAACTATTGCAAGAACAGAAAACCAAATACCACATGCTCTCACTCATAGGTGGGAATTGAACAATGAGATCACTTGGACACAGGGTGGGGAACATCGACACCAGGTCCTATTGTGGGGAGGGGGTGGGGGGAGAGATAGCATTAGAAGATATACCTAATGTAAATGATGAGTTAATGGGTGCAGCACACCAACATGGCTCATGTATACATATGTAACAAACCTGCACGTTGTGCACATGTACCCTAGAACTTAAAGTATAATACAAAAAAAAAAAATGTCTGACATCTAGTTTCACAGAGTTGATAGTTATCTTCATGTCATGAAAAAAAAAAAAAAAAAAACCCTTAGGGTTTTTCTTAGACTCTGCTGATACCAATGAAGAAGAAGGACTAGGGCCTAATCAAAGGCAAATCTACATGAATGAAATGGACACCTGGTGCAATGCGAGCTGAGGCCATCCCATGATCAAAAAACAAGAGGCAATAATTCAAAATAGATATGCAGCTAATGTCCATTCATGATGAACTCTTTTGGCAAACTAGAAATAAAAAGGAACTCTTTTAATCACATAAAGGGCATCTACAAAAAACCTACACCTAACATCAGATTTTGTAATGAAAAATAGAACACTTTCTCCCTAAGATCTGAAGCAAGATAAGTCTTTCCACTCTCCCCTCTTCTATTCAACGTTATTCTACTGGAAGTTCTAGCAAGGGCAATAAGGCAAGAAAAAGAAAGGAAGGACCAAAGATTTTTTTAAAGTAAGTGAAACGATCTTTTTTTTATAGAAGACAATTATGTACATAGAAAACTCTATGGAATCTATTTAAAAAAAAAAGAAAGAAAGAAAACTGCTGGGATTCATATACACTGAAAAATTTAGACCTCTCCATTTTGTTGATTGTAAATCACACATATCAACAACCACCAAAAACATAACAGGCCAAAAAAGAGCCACCTATTTTGTATTTTGACAAGTGGATATGAAAGGATATGGATTTGAAAGTTTGCTTACAGAAGTAATCTGTAATAAACAATAGCAACATTATTTAAGGAATAAAATTATGAAAAAATTAATGGCTGTAGTGCAATTCTTAGTCACTAAGAGATATGGCATTGATACATCATTTTCACATGAATTCACTCTTAAGTATGTAAATGAAACAGATTATTTATTCATTTATTTGTTTTTTTGAGACAGAGTCTTGCCCTGTCGCCCAGGCTGGAGTGCAGTAGCACGATCTCGGCTCACTGCAAGCTCCGCCTCCTGGCTTCATGCCATTCTCCTGCCTCAGCCTCCAGAGTAGCTGGGACCGCAGGTACCCACCACCACACCCGGCTAATTTTTTGTATTTTTAGTAGAGACGGGGTTTCACTGTGTTAGCCAGGATGGTTTAGATCTTCTGACCTC
>NW_012101998.1:935351-935988 GCF_000951045.1 Mandrillus leucophaeus | reverse complement strand
AGGCTCAAAATAAAGGGATGGAGAAAGATCTACCAAGAAAATGGAAAACAAAAAAAAAGCAGTGGTTGCAATCCTAGTCTCTGATAAAACAGACTTTAAACCATCAAAGATCAAAGGAGACAAAGAAGGCCATTACATAATGGTAAAGGGATCAACTCATCAGGAAGAGCTAACTATCCTAAATATATATGCACCCAATACAGGAGCACCCAGATTCATAAAGAAAGTCCTTACAGACTTACAAAGAGACTTAGACTCCCATATAATAATAATGGGAGACTTTAACACTCCACTGTCAACATTAGATAGATCAACAATACAGAAAGTTAACAAGGATATCCAGGAATTGAACTCAACTCTGCACCAAGCGTACCTAATAGACATCCACAGAACTCTCCACCCCAAATCAACAGAATAAACATTCTTCTCAGCACCACATCACACTTATTCCAAAATTGACCACATGGTTGGATGTAAAGCACTCCTCAGCAAATGTACAAGAACAGAAATTATAACAAACTGTCTCTCAGACCACAGTGCAATTAAACTAGAACTCAGGAGTAAGAAACTCAATCAAATCCACTCAACTACATGGAAACTGAACAACCTGCTCCTGAATGACTACTGGGTACATAAC
>NW_012101998.1:907571-928284 GCF_000951045.1 Mandrillus leucophaeus | reverse complement strand
AGGTACCCACCACCACACCCGGCTAATTTTTTGTATTTTTAGTAGAGACGGGGTTTCACTGTGTTAGCCAGGATGGTTTAGATCTTCTGACCTCGTGATCCGCCCCCCTCGGCTTCCCAAAGTGCTGGGATTACAGGTATGAGCCGCCGTGCCTGGCCCAGAAACAGATGTTTTTATTAAATCAAATTCCCTAAAGCGTAGCACCTGTAGACAGTAATAAATTTAACCTCTAAAACAATTGATAATTTAACTTCTGATATCAATTTTCCAATTTTCCACAGATGTGTGTGTAACAGAGAGAGACAGAGAGAATGAGTGTGTGTGTGTGTGTGTGTGTGTGTGTGTGTGTGTGTGTGGTGAGAGCAACAGCTAGAGAAAGGAGGAGGGGAAGAAGCCAGGGAGAGAGGGAGGAAGGGAGGGGAACAGAGAAAAACAGAGAGTGTCTTGGTAAATGCAAAGAATTTGAATACCTATCTCCATCATTATCACTCATAAAAACCATACCTGCATGCTACTTTTGTGTTCTCAAACCCGTGCATGTACATATATGAACATGTGTACAAATCCCCCTTTTAAATACAGTGCTTTTCACTTTTTAAGTGTTTTAACATAAACAGCTTCATTCTGTTTGAGAGATGATAAATATTGATATACTTGAAATGCTTGCCCAGAATCAAACACAGACTGAGTATGGAATCTAAATTTCACTCGCAGGTCCTCACCCCCTTAGCCTATTCTCCCTGGGCTCCACCATCCGCAGGGAGACAGGACTCAGTGTACAGGAAAGCCATAGGCTGCCTGCTGCTGCTTCAAGCAATGCAGGATTGAAAGTCACAGATATTAACTAAAAACCTCAGGAGAAGAAAAAGCAGATTATACTTGTGGCTTGTGTTATTTGTAAGCAAGATATATGTTTGTTGATGGGAACATAGGAGATAGAGATTACAAAATCTAATTACAAAAAAATAAAATGACAAAACGTGTTCCTAAAGCCTTCATTCAAGACAGAAAAAAAAGAAAACACCTGTGAAATTCTAATCATCAAATGAAAATTCCAGATCTAAATTCCAGGAGGTTTCTCCTCCACATTTGGGATCAGTTAAATTTGTAAACATACCAAAGGCGTTTGCACTTTGCAGCATGTTCTACCAGTGACAGCACGGAAGGCGAAGAACACCAAGGGATTAATCAAGGATAGAAGTAATTAAAGCCAGAAGGGATCAAATGGCCCACAGGTCAAAGGGAATTAAAATTTGAGCACAACTTCTACATAAAGGGGGAAAAATACAATGCACTTTGCTGGGACATTTAACTGCAAATATATTGCAGTTACCAGACAGGTTTGTGAAACTACTTGGTCTGCAAACCTCTGGAGAAAGGTTTGTAAATGAAGGCAACACAGGGTGGTTCATTGTCCCAGTGTCTACTAAGTTTTTTCTTAGTCCACGGAAAGGACAAACTTCCTGAAGAAAGGACTTACATTTCTGCATTTATTTCTGTATTGTTCTACATGCACTTTATAAACCTGACTGCAAGTCTTGTGATTATCTCAATTCAGTATTCTTTGCCACATGCCAACGAGATAAGCAGCCCTTGTGCCCACTCTGTGAATGATAAGGATGAGATTGCCGAAGTCATTTTTCTAGACTGGGCAACCTGAGAAAAGCATGGCCTGGCCTGGCACTCTGAGCCTGGGAACTGGGAACACTGCCCCAGCCTCCAGGCCGCCCTGCCTCGCTTCTTGGCTTGGAGACCTCCCTGAGAAGCCTGCCCTTCTCTCCATCCAGGTTTCCTGTGTGCTGTCAGGGACCTCTGCAGGCTCTACCCTCTGCATAGACCAGAAAGCCTGTTGAGAAATCAATAAAGCATGTGTCTTCCGCCTGTCCCACCCAGGTCCCAGGGTCACGACCCAAGACTGGCAGATCAGCCAAGGAGAAAGAGCCCTGCCGACCTCTCAAGTGGTCAGCACCTAGGACTGGCCCCTTGGCTTAAGAGTTCTGTTCGTTGTGACTCAGTTTCCTCTGCTATAGTATTGGAGTAATCCTTCCCCTTCTGATTGCTCTGAAGATTGTGGGAAATACAAAGGTGAAGTAGGAGGGGACTGCAATTGTGAGGTGTTTGGTGTTTCCCCTCACTCCTCACCCACCTGCCCAGCACATGCGTGTGCACACACACACACACACACACACACACACACGTCTACCACAGGTTACCAGAAATTCAAAGCAGTGAACACTTGTAAGCCATTTTTGAATTCAAAAAGCACTTCACGAATTTGACTTCAGTGGCCGGGAAAGACAAGAGGTTACCTCCAGCTCCACCCTCTCCCATCCACCCGCATCCTCCTGGACCCTGCAGCTGGTGTCCCGCCAGGAACCTGCCCCTCCTGCAGGAAGAGCCCGTTCTAGAACTCTGCTTCCAGCCCCTGTCCTGCTGTGTAATTGGAGCATGATGTCCAAGGGGGAACTTTGGGTGAAGCATCAGTGGGGAGAAATACAGCAAAGCTAAGGCTCCTTCCCCTTGCCCTTGAAGGAGTGCTGACCCTGCCCCACGCATTGTGGGGCATTTTCTTGGATGCCCATGAATTGACCTGCTTGTTTGAGCCTTTCACAGGGGAGTGAGAGAAGACATATAATGGTAGAAGGGTCAAGATGGGCAGGCCAGGAAATGCTGCTCAGGGGCAGCTGCAGTCTGCACGGGTTCAACTGGGGCATAAGGAATGGCCACACCCACTGGCACAAGCCTGGCATCAGGGCCTCCCTCCTCAGCGGGAGGGTCCCTCAGAACACCTGCTCTGCTCCCTCCCCTGTAGCTAAGGCTCACAGGCTGAAGATTTATCAAAAGTCCTTCACTAAGTGAGTGCCAGGCATGGGGCCAGCAGAGGCGGTGGGTGCAAATTTCATTTGAGTCACAACTTGTGAAATGTTAAACTCATACTGTCTGGAAGACATCACCAGGTCTAACTCAGATGGCAGAAAAGCTGGCTTACTTGACTCCGCTGCTTATGCTGGGGTCCTGGAGGCCTTGGAAACAAAACTTAAGGTATGTTGCCTTGGTTTTTTCCATGCGGGGCTTTCTGTGGTCTGAGTGCATGCTAAATCTCTTTAACAGGAAGGTTCATTTCTCAAAACATGAAAATTCCCAAAGAGAATCAGACTAAGTAGTCCACTGTAAAACAAAATTATTGATCCTCTTATTTGGACTTGGGGAAGCCAACAAGGGGGTGAACACATGTGTAAGAAAACAGGCAGATGGAATTTGCTCTGGGCATGTAAGCAATCCTTGAGGAGTTTATACACTGTCCTGCAAACTTCGATCAGGCTTTCTGGGCTGCAGTGCCATGCTGTGACAGCTGCCCTGGTCCCAGCCAGCATCCCGACCACACAAACTTGCTGGCATGGGGGTGAGCAGGGGGTGTGGGCAGAGGAAACACTTTGGAGGGTATGAAGGGACATGTACAAAGGCAAAGGATTCTGTCAGGAAAAGCTAAGCCCTGAGAGAAGCGCTGCCAGGCTGCCTCCCATGATAACAGGGAGTTCAAGGAGCCCATATCCATCAGGGAAGGTTCCAGAATCTCATGAACTGGGACTTTCACCAGTGTGGGTTCCTCCCAAATGCCCCTGTGTGAAACCACATTCCATCTACACCTGTCTCCAGGGTCAGCACACAGGTCATGCTTTTTTAAGGTCACCTATGCTGATTCTCAGACTAGTTCCGAACTCGGACCTGTGTCCACAGTGGGCTGGATCTCCCTGTGGGAAGGTTAACAGCATCATGATGTGGCATGTCCACACTCATGGCAGGTCCACATTCCTAACACACCACCCGTCAGCCCCATGCTCAGGCCACAACCGTTGGTGTTACCCATGGCTCCCAGCTTCCTCTCTCACCCCGCATCCAGCCTCAGTAAATCCTATTGGCTCCATCTCCAAAATATATCCAGACTCTGACCACTCATGGCCCCTGCTGTTCCCAAGCAGTCGAGCCACCCTTTCTAGTGTGTTATTTAACAAGTCTCCAAATTACTCTTCTCATTCCTACCCTTACCTCTACTCAGTCTGCTCTCAACGCAGCAGCCAGAATAACCATTTATGACAGTTAGATTAAGACTCACCCCTGCTGTCAGGTTGCTGATGGCTTTCCGGCTCACTCACTGAATTCCCTGTTCTCATCTCCTGCCTGATCCTTCCTTGAATCTGCCAGACATACATCTGCCTCGGGCCTTTGCATTCAGTGTTCCTCATGCCTGAAATGCTGGTTGCTTTACTTCCCTCAAGTCTCTATTCAAAAATTCCCTTCTGAATGAGGTCTGTCCTGGCTGCTTTGCTGGGAATTCCCAGCCCCCATCTAACACTTTATATCCTTTTACCCTGATTCATATCTTGTTATCAGCATTTAATAACATATCTAATAAAACATATTTTTGCTTATGTATCATGGATGTTTTTCAGTCTGCTCTGTAGAATGTGGGTCTCAAACACAGGAACTTTAACTGCTTTGTTTACTTCTATATTTGCAGTTTCCAAGCAGTTCCTGGAACAGAGCAAGTGCCCACACATTTGTGGATGAATGAATGAATGAATGACTCTGTCTACCTAATGCTCAGCAAGTCCCAATCATGGGATTTGGCCTGATTTATTCCCGGGGATCTAGCTCTTATTTCAATTTCCTTGAACCCCAAAAGTCTATGAGAATAAGGCTTCTATTTTCCAGGAAGATGGAGTAGACATGCTTTACCCTATTCCTACTAAGTATAACTAAAAGGCCTAGGCATTATATATAAAGCAAATATAAGAAGACTCTGAAAGGTACAGAGAAGAAGGCAGAACAACCAGAGACTATGGGACTTAAGGAATAACATGACAATGAGTTTCTTATTGCCTCATATATCCCAAAATTAGGTATTTGTAAAGTCAACAACCTGGAACTGCTAATTAGCACAGACAGAAAAAAAAAAAGGCCAAAGAAAAGCCAATTCTTTCTAGCCAAAGAACCAGGAAAGGGAAAACCTATCAAGACAGAAAACTTTTAGGAATAAAATGCCTACTCCAACCAAACACAAAAAAACTGTGGCTCCACCTTCACTCACACTAGCCAAGGCTAAGCAGGGAGACTAGACTTCTGCCCTTACTGTGTTGTTATGTGGCATCCCCACCTCCCTTGTCAGGTGGTATAAATAAAGGCTGAGTTGGGAGCTAGGGTTTGCATCCCTGCTGGGCAGTAACAAGTCCCCTGTCCCTTCATGTCTGTGGAGACAATGTGGGGAATCTGAACTCCATTTCTGCCAAGCAGTAAAAAAGAGCCCTTCCCCCAGCCTAGGTGTCAAAAAAGGTCAAGTGGAGAACATGGTTTTCCATCCCTAATTGGTAATTACATGGCAGTGCCCCCATCTCCTCATCCACTGGAGAGATGTCAGAGGAAGCCTGCTAATAAATGTTATTTAAACAAATTTCATAGTCTTATAATACCCAAATGTCTATATTTCAATCAAAAGTCATTCATTACACCAAGAACCAAAAGCAACTCGAGGTCAATGAGAAGACAATCAACAAAACACCAACACCGAGATGATACAATTGTTAGAATTATCTTTCAAGAATTTTAATACAATCATTATGAAAAGTGCTGCAATTAGCAATTAAAAACTAGCTTGAAACACAGGAAAATATAGAATTTTTGGCAAAGAAATACAAATATCGTAATGAAGACAGAAGTAAAAGGAAGAATCAAAAGGAAAGTTTAGAACTAAACAATGCAGCAACTGAAATAAAAAGTTCAGTGAATGGGCACAATGGCAGAATGTAGAGGACAAAAGAAAATAAATCAATAAACTTAAATATAGAGCAATAGAAATTACTCAATCTGAACAACAACGAGGAAACTGAAAAAATTAGCAGAGCCTCATTTACATGTATGACTATAACAAAAGAGTTAGCATGTCATCAAAGTCCTAGAAGAAGAGAGGGATCATGGAACTAAAAATGTTTTCAAAAAACAATACTAAATTAACAAATGTGGCCAAAATAACCTATAAATTTAGAGATTCAAGAAGCTAAATGAATTCCAAACCTGATAGATTCAAAGAAATTCACTCAAAGATACACCACAATCAAACTTCTAAAACCTGAAGACAAAGAAAGAATCCTGAAAGCAACAAGAGAAAGACAGCACATTGCCTACATGGGAAAGATAATTTAAATTACAATAGTTTTTTTGTTTTGTTTTGTTTTGTTTGTTTGTTTGAGATGGAGTCTCGCTCTGTCGCCCAGGCTGGAGTGCAGTGGCACGATCTTGGCTCAATGTGATCTCCACCTCCCAGGTTCACGCCATTCGCCTGCCTCAGCCTCCTGAGTAGCTGGGACTACAGGCACCCACAACAAAGCCCAGCTAATTTTTTGTATTTTTAGTAGAGACAGAGTTTCACTGTGTTAGCCAGGATGTCTCGATCTCCTGACCACGTGATCCACCCACCTCAGCCTCCCAATGCTGGGATTATAGGCATGAGCCACCGCACCCGACCTACAGTAGATTTTTTTTTAAATCAGAAAGTATGGAGGCCCAAGGGAGAGGGAAAACATTATTCAAGTGGCGTAAGAAAAAAAACTGTTCACCCCAAATTCTATACTTGCCCAAAATATTCCTAAGTAATAAAGGAGAAATAAAGATTCTCTCAAAGGAAAACTAAAAGAAGGGAAATAAAAATTACATTGAAAATGAAAATTAAAATGCAACATATCAAAATTTATGGGATGCAATTATGCAGTTCCAAGACTAAAATTTATAGCATTACATGCTTACATTAGAAAAAAGAAAAAGTCATAAATCAATAACTAAATTCTCATCTTAATAAAATCAAAATAAACCCAAAGCAAGTAGAAGGAAGGAAGCAAAAGCAAGAGCAAGAATCAGTGGGTTTGAACGCAGAAAAACAGCACAGAACTTCAATGAAAGTAAAAGCTTGTTCTTTGCAAAAGAAAATAGAATTGATTAACTTCTAGCAAAACTTAAAAAGAAAGAAGACGTTCCAATATACCAGCACTGGTTAAGTATCCCTTACTCAAAATCCTTAGGACCAGAAGTGTTATAGTTCAACTGAACTGTAAGTTCAGAACTTATAGTTCAACATCCTCAATCTGAAAATGCGAAATCCAAAATGTTCCAACAAGCATTTCCTTTGAGTGTCAAGTCAGTACTCAAAATTTTTCAGATTTTGACACATTTTGGATTTTGAATTTTTGGATTAGAGATAGTCAACCATATCAGAAGTGAAAAGATAACTATAGATGCTGCAGACATCAAAAGAATAATAAACACTATGAACACTATGAACACAACTCTATATATGTAAGTTTGACAACATAGATAAAATGCACAAATTATTCAAAAACTACAAAGTAGCACAACTCCTCCAGTATAAAATAAATGACCTGAATAATCCTATAAACAATTAGGAATGTTGAATTCATAATTATAAACCTCCCATAAGATAAATATCCAGGCTTAGCTGGTTTCACTGGAGAATTCTGCCAAATGTTCTGATATGGTTTGAGTCTGTGTCCCTACTCAAATCTCATGTCAAATTGTAATCTCTAATGTTGGAGGTGGGGTTTGGTGGGAAGTGATTGGATCATGGGGGCAGATTTCCCATTTGGTGCTGTTCTCATGATAGTGAGTGAGTTATTATGTTATCTGTTTATTTAAAAGTGTGCAGTGCCTCCCTCCTCTCTGTCTTCCTCCTGCTCTGGTCATGAAAGACATGCCTGTTTCCCCTCCACCTTCTGCCAATGATTGTAAGTTTCCTGAAGCCTCCACAGCCATGCTTCCTGTACAGGCTGCAGAACATTGAGCAATTAAACCTCTTTTCTTTATAAATTACCCTGTTTCAGATATTTCTTTATAGCAGTGCAAGAAGGGACTAATATGTTGTCTAAGAAAAACCACATCAAATCTATACAATCTCTTCCAGAAAAAAAAAAATTTCTAATGTACTCCATGAAGCCAATATTATCCTGATATCATACAGAAAAAAAATTTGCAAATAGAATTTAGCAATATATACAAAGAATATACACCATGACCAATATGGCTTGTTCCAGGAATGCAAGGCTGGTTAAATACTGGAAAATCGATCAGTGTAATCCACTATTTTAATGAATACTGAAAAAGCATTTGACAGAATTCAACACCCATTTATGACAAAAACTGTCATAAAATAGGGATAAAGATAAACTTTTTCAGCCTGATAAAGAATATCTACAAAGCATTGTACTTAATGGTAAAAGACTGAATGTTTTCCCCCTAAAATTGTGAATGAGGCATGGATTCTACTTTCATGTGACACTGCCACTCAACAGAATACTTGAAAGTTCTAGCCAGCACATTAAGGAAAAGAAATGAAAAGAAAGTCACACAGATTAGAAAAGAAGTAAAATTGTTCCTATTTGTGGATGACATGATAGCCAATGAAGATTAAAAAAAAAAAAACAAAAAAAACTACCAAAATAAATTCTAGAATAAATGAGTTCAACAAGATACAGGCTCACAGATACAAGATAAATATTTTAAAATCAATTGTATTTGCATAAATACAATATTCCAATTAGAAAATGGGCCAAAGATGTAAAGAGACATTTTATCAAAGTGGATCCATGACTAATAAATGGGCACATGAAAAGGTGTTCAACATCACTGGCCATTAAGAAAATGCAAATTAAAACCACCATGACATGTAACTCCATACATATTAGACCAGAAAAAATAAAATAAACACCTGCATATATGGCCCTATGAAGACCTTTGACAAGGTGCCAAGTCTACACAATGGAGAGATAAAGATAGTCTCTTTAACAAATGGTGTTGGAAAAAACAGATATCCACATACCACAGCATAAAATTGGACCATTTTGTTACAATATATGTAACAATCATCTCCAAATGGATTAAATACTTAAACTTCAAAGTTGAAACTCCTAGAAGAAAACATAGAGGAAATGTTTCATGACATTGGTCCTGGAAATGATTTCTTGGATATAGTATATAAAGCACAGGCAACAAGACCATGTATAGACAAGTAGGATTACATCAAACTAAAAAGCTTCTGCCCAGCGAAAGAGAAACCAAAGTGAACAGACAACCTGTGGAATGGGAGAAAATATTTGCAATATATAATATAGGCAGAGTCAAAATCCAGAATATATAAGGAATGCCTATAACTCAACAGCAGAACAACAAATAGACTGATTTTAAAATAGGAAAAGGACTTAAATAGAAATGTCTCAAAAGAAAACATACGAATGACTAATAGGTACTTGAAAATGTGCTCAACATTACTAATCATCAGGAAAATACAAATTGAAACCACAATGAGATATCACTGTTAGAATGGCTATTATCAAAACAATAAATGATAACAAGTGTTGGCAAAGATGTAGGGAAACTGGAACCCTTCTACACTACGGGTGGAAAAATAAAATGGCATGGATGCTATGGAAAACAGTACAGAGGTTCCTCAAAAATTACAAATAGAACTATTCTATGATCCAACAATTCCACTTCTGAGTGTTCATCCAAAAGAATTGACATCAGGATCCGGAAGAAATATTTTTACTACTGTTTATTACAGCATTATGAAGCTGAGATGTGAAAACAACCCCAAATGTCCATCAACAGATAAATGGATACAGAAAACATGGTATACAGAGACAATGGCTATTACTCAGTCCTAAAAAGAAAATCCTGCCACATCTGACAACATGGATGAAACTTGAGGACATTATGCTAAGTGAAATAAGCCAGTTGCCGAAGCATAAATGCTGCATGATTCCACTTCTATGAATTACCTGAAATATTCAAATTCATAGAAGCAGAGAGTAGAATGGTGGTTGCCAGGCTAGAGGTAGGGGGAAACGGGAAGTGATTGTTTTGAGTGGGTACAAAGCTTCAGTTATACAAGATGAGTAAATTCTAGAGATCTGCTTATGACATTATGCCTTTAGTTCACAATATTATATTGTACACTTAAAATATGTTAAGAGGGTAGAGCTCAATTAAATATTCTATTTAAATAGAATATTTTCTATTTAATAGAAATTTAAATAGAATATTAAATATTCTAATACAATAAAATATAATAACACAAAATGCAAGCGAGAATGTGGAAAAATTGGATCACTCATACATTACTAATGGGAATGTGAATTCTTAGTCACTCTGGAAAATAGTTTGGCGCTTTCTTTATAAACTAAATATCCACTTGGTGTTTGAGCCAGGACTGCACTCCTGGGCATTTGTCCCAGAAAAATGAAAATGTTTGCATGCAAAAACCTGTACACAAACATTTGAGGCAGCTCAATTTATAAGAGCCAAAACTTATCCCAGATGCCCTCCAATGGATAAGTGTGGTTAAACAAACTGGTGCCACAGAAAATTATTCAGCAATAAGAAGAAATCGTTGATACATGCAGCCTAGATAGATCGTAAGGGCATTGTGACTAGAAAAAAAAAAAAAAAGCCCATCTCAAAAGGTCACATACTGTATAATTCCATCTATCTAACATTCTCATATTGAGAAAATTGTAGAAATAGAAATTAGATTGGTGGTTGCTAGGAGTTAGAGATGGTGGGGAGCAGTTGGTGGCAGGAGGGAGATCTGGAGATCTTGGTGGTGAGGAAATGGTTCTGTATCTTGATGGCAGCAGTGGATACATAAACTATGTATGTGATAAAATAGGCTATAACTACGCACACACTTTGCACCAATATCCAAGTCCTGGTTTTGATGCTATGCTGTATCTCATAAGGAGTAATCATGGGAAAACCTACTGGAAGGGTACACAGGACCTCTCTTTACAATCTTTGCAACCTCCTATTAATCTCCAGTATTTTTTAAAGTCTGTGGAAAAGCTTCTGATTTGGTCTGATACTTGCTGTGAAGAGTAAAAGGATTGGGCTATTTAATTATGAGCTCTAGGGGCACACTATTTGAAAACGTTTGAACATAACAAAAATAAAAGGTAAAAATAAATAGAAGCTAGTTGAATAAAAGAAAGAGACGCTCTTCGCCTCCCGAGTTCTTTCCTAGAGTCACTGTGCAAGAACAGCTAGGCAGCATACAGCCTTCAGGACCATGATGTGCGTGCTGCCCGGGATCAGGAGACCCCAGATCTGACCAAATCTCCCTGTATCTGTGCAGCGTCTAGGACAGCTGGCCTCAGCCGCCTCCTCTGCACACAGAGGCGGTGGAGTGACAAGGCTCCACAGTGCCTTCATTCATCTCCTGGCTTCCTAGACTCACTATGGTAGCATCAAGGAGGCCCTGAGACATTGGCTATGCAGAGAGGGCGCCCTGTCCCTGGGATGCCAGCCTTGCTGCAATAACTGCACGTGGTCAGCATTGTGTGGCTGGGCTGGAAAGCACAATGCCTGGCGTCTCAGAAGTGGGCTTGCATAATGCATTCCCTCTGCCTGGCATCTCCATGCCACACAGGAGTGAGAGCAACTCCTGACGCCTGCCAATGCAGGGCTTGGCATGTCTCATCAGAGCCAGGGAGCCAGCCAACTCTGGGCAGAGCCAGGCCCAGCTGAGTGTGACTTTCCCAGAGGCACGAGCAGCCCATCAGCACATGCAGCTGATAATGCAGATTCAGGCCAGATGGTGGGGGCTTCCAGGAAAGCGGGGTATGAGGAGGAGGACAGGGTGAAGACTGAAATGCCCTTACCAAACAAAGCAGTATCCTATGGAGTGAACTTCCAGAACATCCCTCTTCTTCAAAATTTCTGTAAAATATACTTAACATAGAATTTACTATTTTAACCATTTTTAAGTGAGCAATTCAGTGGCATTAAGAACACTCACATTTTGGGGTAACCATCACTACTATCCATCCCCAGAACTTTTCATCATGCCAAACTGAAACTGTACCCCTTAAATGGTAACTCTCCATCCCACTTCCCCCGGCTAACAACCGCCATTCTGCTTTCTGTCTCTATGAATTTGGCTACTCTAAATACTTAACATAAGTGGAATTATGCAATATTTGTCCTTTTGTGTCTGGCTTATTTCGCTTAGCACAATGTCTTCAAGGTTCTCCCACGTTGTAGCATGTGCCAGAATTTTCTTTCTTGGCATTCCTTTTTGAGGCTGAATGATATTCCATTGTACGCATGCACCACACTTGCTTTTCCATTCGTTCATTAATAGGCCTTTGGGTTGCTTCCAGCTCTTGGCTACTGTGTATAATGCTGCTATGGTCATGGGTGTACGAATATCTCTTCTCTTTCCTGTTTTCAACGTCTAGGACATTCTTATCACTTCTCTTATAAATACAGGCCAAGTTCTGCCATGGCTAGACTGGGTTTCCCAATTTAAGCCTACTTCCAAGAGGCAACAGGGGCTCTAGGGAATATGAGGGATTGCTTCCTTAATCTTTCTGAGCCTCAGGATCTAACCTCTGAAAGGGAAATCATGCTACAGGAGGTATAAATAGCAGACAGAAGAGGAAGGCTACACGTGAAGCCCCTCAGCTTTCAAACCAGTGGAGGCTCATTCAATCCCCTGCTGCATCCCCAACAGGGAGGAGTGCTTCCCGAGAGGCAGAGAGCATGTGCATGCAGGGGCCTCGTGCTTCTGCCCAGTGGGAGTGGAGAGAACAGCGTGACTCACTTGGTGTGAAATCCAGAAGATTGTAGGAAGCACATGGGACAAAAGTCAAAGGGCAAGCACCAGCGGGCACAGTCCAGCCCGAGAACAGATGACTGTACAACATGCCAAGATTTCACAGTGGGGTTCAAGGGTCAGACAATAGACTGTTAGAGATCCCAGAGCAAGACAGCAGAGAGGGTTCCAGAAGAAAGGAGAAAGGGCTCAGCTGCTGGGGCAGGGAACAGGCAGAACTTTCGTAGCCACTGTGGTGGGGAGTGGGGTCTGGCAAGGACAATCCAGAGCCCCACTTCCGGAGAACCTCAAATATTAGAAGGTGAACTGTATGGGCCCATTTGCCCCAAGCAATTCTAGGTTAGGCCTGCTGTTCTGGCAAAATCATTGTCAGAAGTGCCACATTCTTGGTTTGGAAGATGAATTATAGGTCACCACAGGGTGGTTACCAATGCAGGAGCCAGCACGAGGAATTAGGCCAAAGGTACACAACAAATCCGGTGTCACCCAGGAAGGCAGGAACATGCTTGGACAAAGAGGGGAGTGGGGTCTGCCTGAATGGTGCCCCCTGCCTGGGCCCCTGTGTCCTTCTTCCCTAAAGTTAGTCAGCCACAGAGCCTGGGGCACACTGACCTTCGCCATGACTGTCATGGTGGAGTTGAGGGGGATGAAGGCTAGTATTGATAGCGGAGGAGATTGCATTCCTGCAGAGTGCTTTGTTTCTGTTCAATGAAAATTGCTAGAAATTTTTAATCTTGATACAAAAGTATAGAAGACTGACTTGTTTGGTTTTTCTGTGGGTCTTGCTTGGCATCTAGTGCTGAACTCAGTCTCAATGCTTTGGTTGAGACCTTCCCCTAAGAATCACACAAGGCCATGACCTTTTACAATTGTTTGCTTGTATTTACAAGAATGGGATGGTCCAGATGAGAATACTCAGGTTTGTCCTTTTTGTTCTGTGTTTTCTTTTACCATGCGGTCTCATCCTGTCGGCACAGTGGCACAGCAGTCCTGGCCAGGATAGGCCCCAGAGAGCCGGAAACTTCAGGCAATCCTGGGTTTGCCCAATGCTCAGGTGAAGGCTCAAATTTTGCATACTCCCTTCCTTCTCTTGTTGCAAAAATCTTCAACAAAGTATCGGCAAATCAAACTTAGCAATATATACAAAGAATATACTCCATGACCAAGTAGGGTGTTTTCCAGGAATGCAAGGCAAGTTCAATACTAAAAAATCTATCTGTGTAATCCACCATATTAATGGAGAAATTACATGATCATATCAATGGATACAGAAAAAACACCTTTTATAATTTTTTTTTAAACTCTCAGAAAATGAAGAGTAGAGGGGAACTTCCACAACTTGATAAAGAGTATCAACAAAAAGACCTACAGCTAGCATCACACTTAATGGCAAAAGGCTGAATACTTTTCTCCTAATGCTGGGAATGAAGCAAGGTCTCTTCTAGCCAGTGTAGTAAGGCAAGAAAGGGAATAAAAGACATACATCTTTCCACCTTGGGAATCAGCCCCAGTGTATTGTCCTGGCGCCAATGAACAGGGCCTAGCACCCAGGGCCTTGTTGAAGCCTTTACCTGGGGATTATCCAAACAAGGAGGCAAGGCAGAAAAGAGCTCATTAGTCCCTGCTTTGCCATGTACACATAGCAACTGCCTGACTGTGTGCAAGTTACTCACCTCGGTGTGCCTCAGAAGTTTCATCTGTGAAATGGTGTAACAGTAGTACCTGCATCACAGGGTCCTTGTGAGGCTTTAAGGAATTACATCCTCAAAGCACCTAGAACACTGCCTGACCACATGGCAAAAACATGCAAGTATCAGCTATTATTATAGACTGTAATAATTACTCTGGGTTTCTTTTATAATAAGGAAGAAAATAAAACATCATCAATCTCAAGTGAAGCTGTGGAACGCTAAGGGTGGCTTCTTCTACCCCAGGCTATGACTCTTGACAGGGATTTTGTACTTTGACTCTGCATAATAACCATGATGGGCAGTTAGTTTCCAGAGGGGCAAAGCTGGAAGATGACCTTCTCTTAATTCCCCTATGTCTGTAACCTGTACCATAATCTAGGGGAATAAGCTGAGTCCTCCATACCACTTTCTCATTATCCACTGAAGGCATTTTTCCCACTGCTTCTTAAACACCTTTACTTTCCTCTCTAGCTCCTTCCTCTCTCTTAGATCTCTCTTCTCCCTCCTCGTCACATGCCTATCATCTTGACTTTTCCACATTAAACCCTCTTGTAACTGACACGGACCCCTGTGAAACTCCAGGTAATTAATCGAACTCAGCAGAGCTTTTGTAAACCTCTGTAAAAAAAGGCCACAGGCTCATGTTGCTCTCCCATTCTGTTTAAGGGGAACCTACAGAGATCCATGTTGGGCAAAGTTGTGAAGGAAACTACCTTTTATTATTTTATTTAAGGAAGAAATTAAAAATTCAGCTCATACAGACTGGAAAGAAAGAAAATTTCTTTCTACCCCTTAAACCTTTCTCCATGCTTATTGCCCACTATAAATTTTTTTTAAAGGCAACCAATGCAGTAAAACTACCACAACAAAGCTGGAGCAAATATGCTAGCCGAGCAGAGGCCAGATTTATGGTCAGAAATATGGAGTGTGTCTCAGCAGGGGCAGGTCATGAAATCCTATGAGCTAATATCAGAGGTGTGAAAACAGGCATTGTTGTTTAGTTAACTAAAGTCACACAATTAAGCGATTCTCAAAAATCAATTAGCCATATGTTATAACCAAGATGACATGTTTTTATAACTTCTCTCTGGATGTTTTATTGCCAGAGGATGCTCATGTGGGCACTAGAACAAGAAAATAAACCACCAGCCCCAAAGTAAAAGTGCAAAAATTCAGCCATGATTAATTAAGGGTCCAATCTGCACATGATGGAATCGTGGAGCCGGCTGCACCGTGTTGGAAGGATTCCTTCTCTGCACCCCCATTCTGTTGCAAAAAGCCAGAGGTCATTTCATTTCTTTCTCTTTGTTTTTCTGTTCTTTTTAATTTAGCACAGACACAGCTGTGAAAACTGGATATTCCATTTGAACTCCATATTTATGCATATAGATGATGGCTCCAAGGAAACGTCATTTGAAGAGCTTTCCATGGAAAATGAAAAACGTATTTCTCAGGAGGAAACCCTGGTGGCATGCTGTTGTTCACCATGGATTTTGTCTTCCTGACATCCACAAAGGAAGCAACAAATGAGAGGCTGAGCTGGCCTCCCTGTCCCCTGTTGCTGTTGAGCCAGGCATGGGACAGGGACACAGGAGGACATGCAGTGACCATAATACAGAACACACAGTAGGGTCCGTTTTTCACATAGCCACAAATTCCTCCCCTTCCTGTACCCACCCCTTGGATCTTGGCCATTCTAGTGTTTTAGTCAACAGAACAGGGCACAAGCCATGTGTACTAGGTCGAAACCAGGTCCTCCGCACCCTACTAACGTTCTACCCTTGTTTCTGGAATCCAGCAGCCACCGTGTGAACGAGGCCAGGTCGCCTGCTGGATTATGAGAAGCTCGTGGCCCTGGCTCCCACCTCTCAGCCAGAATGAAGCCAACCTCCACACAAGCATGGAGGGCGCCAGACCAGTAGACCCCACCTGACCTGTCAGTTGACCCCAGACCTGAGCAAGCCCAGCTTCCATCAGTTAGCCTGACCTCAACAGCAGAACTGCCCAGCAGGCCTGTAGACTGGCCAGTGCTGATAAATAGTTGTTTAAGCCACTTCCTGATGGGGCAGTTTCTTACCCAGTGAAAGCTAACAGATGTAGTCAGTCACTCAGAGGCAGTGGTAGCTGTGAAACTTCCACCACGCAGGGCAAGATTGTCAGCCTCTACACACCATGCTGGGCAGCACAGGTCCTGCTGCCTCGCGTTGTCCTTGGAGTGGCATTTAAAAATACTGAAGGAACTCCGTGCTGTGTAGGGTGGCGGGGTGTTGCCAGGCCCACATCCTGTTCTGTCGCCCACTGTATGACTTTACATCTCAAATGTGAGCCTCAAATTTTCCATCATAAATTGAGCCTATGTCTTTAAAACTGTGCTTCTCAAAGTGGGGTCTCTGGGCCAGACGCTACAGCCTCACCTGGAAACTCGTCAGCAATCCACCTTCTCAAACCTCAACCCACACCTGCTGAATCAGAAACCTAGGACTGGGGTCTAGAAAGTGGTGTTTGAAGAGGCCGGCAGGTCATTTGGATGAGCCAGCTCAGATCTGAGAGCCCTGCTTTAATGTGTGATTGTCAGAATAAAGTGCTATCATCTATGTAAAACATCTAGGACAAGGCAGACACTCAATTCATAATCATTCTCTCCTTTCCCTTTACTGAATAGACTTAATAGAATGCATGAATGCATTTAGGTGTACAGATAATTAAGACAAATTAACACATGAAATATATATGTATAAATATAGGTAAAACAGATATAAGATTGGAAACACACATTGCCACTTATCCAGGTAGAGGTCATTCAGCTTAAGTTCTATAAAACGGACAGCAGATGAGACCCCATCATTTACTTTCTGCCTTGTCATCTGCATCATCAACACGTCAGTGGGGTCTTCAGAGGATCTTCTGATGGGTGAAGCCACAGAGTCATGTGGATGTGGTGCCCGGCTAGTGCCTGAGGTGGGTGTGGGGAGTGTGCTGTCAGGACACACTAACTCCACGCAGCCTCAGCGGGGAGCTGCTCCCACAAAGCCTGGCGTCTGGTTTTGCTTCCTGCTTTGGTTTTGGTTTTCCCCAAGACCTGGGGAGGGGAGGGGAGGCAGGGCTGGAGGGAGGTAGGATGTGGAGCAGAAGGCAAGTCAGAGTCCTCCTGACTCACTGGGAGAGATGAGCAGGATATTCTCCATGCACTGGACCCCCTAACTATCCTAACAATGCCCTGAATTACGGGATGTCTCGTGAGGTGCCACGTTGGTGCCTGTGAACGCTGTAGGTGTGAGTGATCTGTGTTCATGAGCCGACACACAAGTGCTGCTGCATCCACAGCACATGGGTGTCGCCTGCTAAATTTGGGTTCTTCTGTAGGAGCTTGTGAATACGCAGAAGAGAGCATGGAATGAGAGATCTCATCACTGAAGAAACCAGCACAATGTGTGCCTGGAACCACAGAGGCATGTGGGCAGGGGAGGGCTGCCTGTGCAGAGAGGAGGAGCATGAGAAACAGAGAGGGGGTCCCAGAGACTGCCCCTAACCTGGTCTATGCCTCTGTGCATTTCCATGAATTATGCAATCCTGGGAACAAGCCAATTGCCCCGCCCAATACGGCTGTTTGAAGGCATTGGCATCTGCCAGGAAAAGATCCAAACGCTGTGGCCCCAGGACCAACGAGGAGCCAAGGGCATTTGGTCTTTGCAAAGAATTGTTGCCTCTAACCACGGGGCTCAAGTCCAGGCTCAACGGGGCCAGTGGGATGTCTAACTACAAAAGGGCAGCTAAGTTGGACTCCAGCTGAGCTGTCAGAGGCCAATGATAGTGCTTCAAGGTGAGCAAGTAGCTACTGGGACCCGCCGGGCTCAGGCTCCCTTACCAGAGTGAGCCTGGGCCTTGAGAGTCCTTCCCTGGACATGGCCCAGCTGAGAAGAGACTCACCTTAGCATCTGGTGGCGGCAGTCCTGGGGGCTGGTCAGGGAGGGTGGGCTAATTAAGGGACCTGAGCTCCCCTAGCTGCAAAGCAGTCTGGAGCTGCAGGGATAGATGCTCCTGGTACCTCTCTGGCCATGGAACTACAGGAGACTCCATCTACCAATTTGGCCAACATTCAGGCTCTGGATTCCACATTCTACCCCCACTCCTATTGACTAAGATCTAGAGGAGATGAGGAAACAAGCATTCGCCCTGCACCTGTCTGGGGTTACTTCTCACCCTACACAGTGCTGAGCCCTGACATCCATCACTTTACTCAGTCCATGAGAACTCCAAAGTCATGTTTTATTATCCCATTCACAATGAAAGAAACGGGGCCAGGAGCTACCTCCCAGATCGTGATCTAGAATCTCTGCATCCCCCAGAGGGTCCCCTGTTCCCCTCCCATCAGGCTACCCATGGTAACCAGTCTTCCATCTCTCTAGACAAGGTTTGCTTGTTTCTCAACACCATTTGAGTGGAACCAAGCAGTAACTACTCTGGAGTGTCCCCATGCTGTGTGTATGTGTGGTCACCCAGGGTGAGGCATGCAGCCATCATTTATTGGGTTGTATTGCTTTGGTGTACTTTACCGTATGAACACACCATAATTTGTTTATCCATCTTACTGCTGTTGAATATTTGGGTTCTCCCCAGGTTTTGACTATTTTGAGTAAGGTTGCCATGAACATGCCTGACATGCCTTTCGAGGACAGATATTTCTTTCTGCTTGGGATATACCCAGGGGTGAATCTTCTGGGCTGGGCCATGTATACGTGTTTAACTTTAGAGATAACTTCAGCCCTCTAAAGCGGTTGTCCAGGTTGCCATTCCACTAGGAAGGGATGAGAGTTGGGATTGCCCTACACCCTCACCAGCACTCACTATCATCAGTGTTTCCCATTTTAGTTGCTCTGGCAGGGGTGCAGTGGTATCTCCTTGTGTTTTTAATTTCCATTTTTTTGAGACGGGATCTCACAATGTTGCCCAGGCTGATCTTAAAGTCCTGGCCTCAAGTGATTCTCCCTCCTCAGCCTCCCAAGTCTCAGGGATTACAGGCATGAGCCTTAATTTGCATTTCTCTGATGAGTGATGAAGAGCCAGTTTTTGAACTCAATTCTACTTAATTCCAGACTCAACTCTTCTCACTGCTCCACTCTATAAGATTCCAGCAATGCTTTGGCCACCTCCCTTCAGCCTCCTTAGCACAGCTCACCTTGGGTGTCCTCACAGGCCTTTCCCTACAGAAAGGCTGTGACCTGCAAGAATGCGGGGGGCGTGACCTGCCAAGGCCTGAAAACTGGGCATGGCTGGAAGGGGCAGGATGCCTCAGCAGCAGGCCAGTCAGGCACCAATTCTGACAACCCTGATGCAGGGGACCGACACCCTGAGTGTGGGAGGGATGTGAAGGGAATGTCTTCTCAGGACAGAGCTTGGGAGCCTCGTGAGTCACAACACCATGGGGTCCAGGGGAGCACGAACCAGGGGAGGCTCTGCTGGCTTTGGTGTCCTCCAGCTTCTGAAAGTTTCATTGTCTCAGTTGTGAGGATGTCCTTAATTTCTTCAGGAGAAAGACTTTGTTTCCTCCTCACTAATACAGGAACAGTGAGGTTTACCCTCAGGCCACTGTAAAAGTGAGTTAGAGACCTTTTAAAACAGGGATACAGATGAATAGGAAGCCAGGCTGTGGGATTATGGAAGGCACGGTCACAGGTGGGGGGGCCGTCGTCTGTGCCTCCGCAGGTGAGGGCAGTGCCGGAAGCCTCTGTCAGGGTTGGGACAGCACCAAACCCCCTTTGAGGAACACTCTTGGGTAGAGGATCCTGAGGGCCAGCATGGATGGGCTTTTTTTTTTTTTTTTTTGGTATCCTTTGAAAAATGGATAGCAGGCTTATGGTGAGCCTGATCATTTTCTTGTTTTTTCATTTGATCAAGCTTCTTCCCACAAATATCAGATCCCACATCAGTGTGCCCAATAGAGTACAGGAAGAACACATTGAAAAGTGAGATTCAAGGGGAAACATGGTACCTGGCACATACTCGTGAGAAACAAAATGAGAAAGAACTTCTTTCAGAAGAGTGAGAGAGAATGGATTAATAAGGATTAAAGAATGCAATAGTAACTCCAGATTTAACCAATTTAGGCTCCTTTGAGGAGATCCAAGATCTCACATAGGTCCTGCCAGCCATCAGCCACGTGTCCTCAGTTTTATCCCAACTCTGCCATCAACCACCTGTCCCCAGTCCTAGCCCAGCTCTGCCATCAGCCGCATGCCCCCCATCCTATCCCAACTCTGCCATCAGCCACATGCCCCCCGTCCTATCCCAACTCTGCCATCAGCCATGTGTCCGTGGTCCTATCCCAATTCTGCCATCAGCCACATGCCCC
>NW_012101998.1:900671-901663 GCF_000951045.1 Mandrillus leucophaeus | reverse complement strand
GGCTGTTTGAAGGCATTGGCATCTGCCAGGAAAAGATCCAAACGCTGTGGCCCCAGGACCAACGAGGAGCCAAGGGCATTTGGTCTTTGCAAAGAATTGTTGCCTCTAACCACGGGGCTCAAGTCCAGGCTCAACGGGGCCAGTGGGATGTCTAACTACAAAAGGGCAGCTAAGTTGGACTCCAGCTGAGCTGTCAGAGGCCAATGATAGTGCTTCAAGGTGAGCAAGTAGCTACTGGGACCCGCCGGGCTCAGGCTCCCTTACCAGAGTGAGCCTGGGCCTTGAGAGTCCTTCCCTGGACATGGCCCAGCTGAGAAGAGACTCACCTTAGCATCTGGTGGCGGCAGTCCTGGGGGCTGGTCAGGGAGGGTGGGCTAATTAAGGGACCTGAGCTCCCCTAGCTGCAAAGCAGTCTGGAGCTGCAGGGATAGATGCTCCTGGTACCTCTCTGGCCATGGAACTACAGGAGACTCCATCTACCAATTTGGCCAACATTCAGGCTCTGGATTCCACATTCTACCCCCACTCCTATTGACTAAGATCTAGAGGAGATGAGGAAACAAGCATTCGCCCTGCACCTGTCTGGGGTTACTTCTCACCCTACACAGTGCTGAGCCCTGACATCCATCACTTTACTCAGTCCATGAGAACTCCAAAGTCATGTTTTATTATCCCATTCACAATGAAAGAAACGGGGCCAGGAGCTACCTCCCAGATCGTGATCTAGAATCTCTGCATCCCCCAGAGGGTCCCCTGTTCCCCTCCCATCAGGCTACCCATGGTAACCAGTCTTCCATCTCTCTAGACAAGGTTTGCTTGTTTCTCAACACCATTTGAGTGGAACCAAGCAGTAACTACTCTGGAGTGTCCCCATGCTGTGTGTATGTGTGGTCACCCTCTTCAGAGGATCTTCTGATGAGTGAAGCCACAGAGTCATGTGGATGTGGTGCCCGGCTAGTGCCTGAGGTGGGTGTGGGGAGTGTGCTGTCAGG
>NW_012101998.1:875182-898741 GCF_000951045.1 Mandrillus leucophaeus | reverse complement strand
AACTCTGCCATCAGCCATGTGTCCGTGGTCCTATCCCAATTCTGCCATCAGCCACATGCCCCAGGGCCTATCCCAACTCTGCACTGGCCTTAGCTCTCACATTTTTACGATGAGCTGTGTGCAGCTCTCAGTTGTCAGTCCCACTTTAATTTCCCTGCTTTAAAACATCCCCTGGCTCCCCACTGCCTGAAGAAGCAAATCCAGTCTTCACTGGGGCTTACAAGCCCTCTATATTCTAGGTCCCACGCCCCTGCCCATCCCTGCCTGAGGCTCCATCCTTTCAGGCAGGGAAGAGTTCTTGCTTTTCATGCCTCAATGCAACTGCATCTTTTCCAAGTTCAGCTGAGAACACCCTTCTCTCCTTTTCAGACTGGTGAACTCCTCTGGTGAGTCCGGCCCTCATCAGCAGCCCAACACAACAGCCCTGGAGTGGCTCTTTCCACCCTCTGATGCAATTGTTTGTTTATGAGCCTCTGTCTAACTGTGGACTTCCTAGGAGGAATATAGAATATGACTTGTCTTTAAAATCTTTCCTACTGCTTCCACTCAGTGTTTGACACATAAAAAGTGCTTAGTAAAAGTTGATTGAAGATGCTAAGTGTTTTCCTTTTGAAGTAACAAGAAGAAAAACAAAGACGAGGAATAAACTCTACACCCCCCGTCCCCTACCCCCACTTTGCTTTTTTGGGGCAGAAAGAGGCATGTTGGGCAGCACATCTGAGGATATGGCCTTGAACACACTCCAGCAATTAATCTATTCATTCCTATTTGCATCTGGGCGGGACCTGGCAGGGCTTTAATTGGATGCATGCACTTTCTGGGTGGAGAATGTGGCCCTGAGATTTCCTTTTCTACAGCGATGTGACTACCCACCCCGCAGCTTCCCATTCTCAGGACTTGTGAGCCCCCACGTGCACACAGGCACAGGGGATCATTAATCACTCCCACCACCTGATTAAAGGAATTCTCCAGACCAGGAAAAAAAGCTGTGCTATAAAAAGACTTTGAATTATAGAGTCCCTCTGCACCAATACTTCCAAATCAGGCAATTTATTGCAAACAACCAAAATCTCATTCTCAGGCCGTTAACTAAAATAGGAAAATATCATCTTAAATTCTAAAAATAACAAAGGACACACTGTAATAGGTTTCCAGTTCTGGACAAGTGGATGGGTGCTTAGCATGATGAAAACCTCAAGAACTTGGACTATGACTTTTCATTTCCCAAACCCTCCACCTTGGAGGCCACAATCTCAAGTAGGACCTAGTGCTCTTAACCACCGGTGTTTTGTCCTTAATCTTTCCCATTCCACAGTCACAATACCACCCTGGAACCAGAGGTTCCAGAGTAAAGCCCAAAACAAAATCATTTTTATTCAAATAAAATAACTGAATGTATTTGGCGTTTAAGAGGGGCCGCCGAAGGCTCCCTTGCTGTGTGTTACTGCTGCTGCGTTGTTTTGATTTTGTGCAACTCTGGAGTCACAAAGGAGCAGAAGAGACTGGACCCTGTTAGGATCCCTGAAACCCCCATTCCCGAAACTCGGTCTTCAAGACCACTGGCAGATCTTTAACATCAAAGCCAGGGGCCTTCTTGGCTCTCCGTCACCATCCAAGTCTGTGCATGGCTTGGCCCTTGAGCTCTTGATGAGGTCAGGGCAGCAGGGACACTTGGGTCTGAAGATCAGTGTCCAGGAGCCGCCATATCAGGAGAGCAGGGTGCAGCCTGGCCTTGAATTGATGGAAACCAACACCCTGCATCCCTGACCCTGGATACACCCGAGGATGCAAAGTCTAGGGAGACTTGGACAACCCATCCTCAGATGCAGGCTGCCCTAGGGGTCTGAGGGCCTCGTCGTACTGATCATGAATTCCCTGGGGTTGTGTCTGACCCCAGCCTATTGGGAACACCCGAGCAACTCCTTTGGCAACTCTAACCTGATTGCTTTGAAACTGCCATCTCTCTAAGACTCCCAGGGACACAGCCTGTCCTCGGGGGGCCTCCAGCCCCTGCTCAGTCACCTTCCCAGAGTGCCCACCCTGCTACGTCCCTAAACTCAAAAGTGACCTTCCGCTTCCTTCACATCTATTAACCCAACCAAAACCCTTCATCCCAGGGTGGAACAGAGCCAAATGTTTAGGAATTAATTGATCAAATGTCTTTGCCCTGAGGAAGAAGTGGATGCTGTTGAATACTGAACCCTCTAGGAAGGGTATTTCTCCATAGTTCAGGCATGTCTTCCTTGGGGATGGATTGATTTCAGTGTATGTACATTTGCCCTCAACAGTCCCAATATAGAATTGTGTTTCTTACTTTCTAAAAGGCTGTCACATGCATTATTCTATTTAGTTTATTGCAATCATATCCTGAGAAATAGGTGTCAGAGAGCTAACAGAGAGGAGGACTTGCCCAAAGTACACCCAGCGAAAGTGGCCAGCCTTGCCTTGGGAAGTCTATTGTCAACTAAGCCCTTCCCCACCTGAAATCTGAAGCCTTGGATGTCAGACATTTCCAACCTCAGAGCTGCCCAGCCAGGACAGAGAAACCAGAATAGAAAGAAAGGCCTTCAGGGCCTGGGACTCTCCGAGGCATCCAGTCACTCTCAACAGCATTGTGGTTTATTGGTGCTTATAGGAGGCATTGTAGGGCCTGTGCACGCCCAGACACTGAATTGACCATGGACAGGCACCTGTACAAATGCTCATATGCCACCATGCAAAGCTGGTCACATACTTCACCATTATAATCATCATGCCCAAGCTCTTCTGCCCATGCATATGTATGTACACACATGCACATTCATGTGCACACACTCATGCACACACACGCACACGTACACACACACAAACACACGTGCATACACATGCACATCTCTGAGATCCTCCCAGACCATTTCCAGCCACAGCCTTCACTGGAGATTTGAGCTTGACACCCTTCACCCCCAGGCTCCCAGGATTGCCTTAGCCTCTCCTTTTGGATAGTCCTTGAGTCAATCTGAGCACCTTCTCTCAGGCACCGGACTGGGAATCATTTTATGGTCCTGGACACTGTGGTGGAGGACCTGACAGCAAAAAACAGAACAGATCAAACATTCTCAGGCAAATGGCCTCTTTGCTAATGCCTTCTGAAGGAAACAGCAAGCGTGAGCAGTGATTAGGCACCTCTGGGGGAAAAGACAAGAGTGATAAATGGTCGCAGAGCAATGATAGGATTTGCACTCCTCATGATGAAATGGAGAAGGTTAGATCAAGAGGACCATTTCAACTAGCAGGAGATCCTTTCATCAATAGATTATCCACTGGTTGACCGACGGTCCACTTGTTTGTGTATCTATTTGTCTGTCTGTCCATTCAGGGAGACCGCATGAGTCATAACAGCCTGTCAGTTTCACACTAAGGCAAGACAGAGAAGCCACACATTTTTGGACATTTAATAGAGGATGTTTTCTCTTCTGTGTTTTCTCCTTTAAGGGAAGATGCTCTCGATAAGGCAGGGAGGGGCTGAATCAGGAACTGCCAAGGAGAAGGGGCCTCCTGATGGGTAGCAAACAAGCAGGAGGAGCTGCTGACACTTATTTGGGTTTTATGACCTTGGGCACACCTGGCCATGCAGTTTTCCTTCCCATTAAACTTCCCTTGGCTGAGCTGGCAGACAGGGTCGTCGGTGGTCCTGGGACGATAGGCGTAATTTGGAGGAGGCAGCAGTCTCATTCCCACGCCGTGGGGGAGGGGACCATGCGCCGCCTTGGATGATGAAAGCTCTAAGCAGTGTGCTCCCTGGCCCCTTTCTCGGGAGGGGTCATGCAGGCAGACTGAGCTTTGAAAATGCAGGGGGCTGTCTGCCCTTGGAAGGTGGGTCCAGTCACCGGGGAGACATGCCATCTGAAAGGATCCCCCAGATCCCACACCAGTGAATTTTCCCTAGGGTCCTCTGAAAACTCAGACTACAAAAGATGGTGGTGGTCTGACTTCTGTTGCACATTCAGGACAAACATTCATCACACCGAAGGCCCAGGGAGTCTGGGTTTTGATCTCTTGTTTACATAGTCCTTCTCTCTGCAGCGTTCCAAGAGATCCATGTCCCAGCCAGCCTTGGGGACCTCCTGGGGCCAGCATCACTTCCTTGTGCCTGTTCCCGCCACATGTGTTTGTGCAGCTTTTGCCGCCTCCGCTCACGTGACTCAGTGGACCTCACTCTTGCTGGGTAGCAAGTGCACTTGCGGTTGGAGGATTCAGGTCCCTCACATCTGCACCCAGCAGGAAGTGAGGCTGCTCACCCAAGGAAGGCTTCCCTATTCTAAACAGTACTCTGGGGTGGGTTTTTTTCCTTCTTTCTTTTCAAAAGGGAAGCATCCATCCAGAGTCATTTTGTCTCCTCAGATGGAGCAAGCCAGAGCTAAGTTGTCAAATACCAATAGGTAGAGGTGACTGAAGGGTAAGTGCTGGGTACAGCACTACACGCTTTGCTGCAATATCTCGCTGACCCCCCACTCTGCAAACGAAGAATGGGAACCTCCTGAGGTCCCATTCGGCCAGTGAGTGGTGTCTCCAAGATTACTGCCTGGGTCTGATTCGGACTCTCCTCCTTCCCCTTCATTACCATGGTACCCTCCCTTTCACAGCCACCCCCTGCTCCTGTTAGGTCCACTTTCCCAGACCTCCCGTCCTGTCTGCTTCATTTTATTTGTTCTGACAGAGGCCTGCGTGGGCTGCAAAGGCCTCCACGTGTGGGGCCTCTGAGAATGAGCAGAGCCCCAGACAGAGCTCTAGTGTCTCTCCAGTGGCCACAGGGCTTAGCTGGTGTCCCATTGTGGGAACATCCAGACCTGCAGACAGGCTTAGTATTTCCTCCTTCAGATGGCGTCGGGCCCTAAGCCCTGGGCTCAGAACCCGCTGCAATCAAAAGCAGATGTGCTATCATGGAATCCGAGGCGCGGGGGCCAGAGATGACCTTCACAATCACATCCACCTCATCCCGCAGGACCTGACTCCAGGCTATTCCGTGAAACCTCCCACACCTCTTCACCCAGCCGAGTTTTAAATATCTGCATTACAGACATTTCTGCCGTAGTCCAAAAATAAGGAAATGCTCTCATTCCCCTAGGAGTCTGATCACTTACCATCTTCAACCTGATTCTATGTCTCTTTGAACTTTAATATCCCCTGTGCACCATGGGGGTCTGTGTGTTCAGGAACATCATTAAAAGCTGAATGCTGGGGGAGTTTGAAAACATTCAGAATTTCTGAGTCTTTTTGGTAGGTGCACACTTGTTCCTGAAAAATATAATGAGACTTCTGTACTATTTATCATCTTCATCACCAACCAACAACATTCATTCAACATCTACTACCTACTCATTTCAGTAGTAATGAGTCCACTCACTGGGTGGACAGGGTGGTACAAAAACACAAATATATTATTTAGATGCCATGTATGGCCTCAAGGAGCACTGATGCAAAACCCCAGTCTGATGAGATTATGAAAGCAGTCATTTCCATCCTGGAAGTGTAAAAAACTTCATGGAGAAAGTAGCCTTTCACATCCCAACTGAAGATGACTTTTATTTATTTTTTAAGCAGCTTCGTTGAGGTATAATTGATATACAAAGGACTCTACATATTTAAGGTGTACAATTTGATGGCCTTGATCATATACAAACATCTGTGATACCATCACCACCTCAAAGTAAGAAATATATTCAACACCTCCCATAGCTTCCTTATGCCTCTTTCTTCACGTTTTGTTTTGTTTTGTTTTGTTTTGTTTTGTTTTGTTTTGTTTTGTTTTGTTTTGTTTTGTGATGGAGTCTTCCTCCATCACCCAGACTGGAGTGCAGTGGTGCAATCTTGGCTTACTGTAGTCTCTGCCTCCCGAGTTCCAGCAATTCTCCTGTCTCAGCATCCCAAGTAGCTGGGACTACAGGCGCATGCCACCAAGCCTGGCTAATTTTTGTATTTTTAGTAGAAACAGGGTTTCACCATATTGGTCAGGCTGGTCTTGAACTCCTGACCTCAGGTGATCTACTCCCCTTGGCCTCCCAAAGTGCTGGGATTACGGGCATGAGCCCTACTCCTGGCCACCTCTTTCTTTTTTAAAGCTATTCAACTTTATTTTAGATTCGGGAGTGCTTCTGCAGGTTCATTACATGGGAATGCTGCGTGACACTGAGGTTTTGGCGTACAAAGGATCCCGTCACCCAAGCAGTAAGCACAGTAGCTGAGAGGTAGTTTTACAGCCCCTGACCCCTCCCCCATTCCCCCCTAGTAGTCCGGAGGGTCTGTTGTCCCTTCTTGATGTCCACAAGTACCCAATGTTTAGCTCGCACTAAGTGAGAACATGCATTATTTGCTTTTCTGTTCCAGAGTTAACTCACTTAGAACAATGGCTTCCATTTGCATCCACGTTACTGCAAAGACATGATTTCATTCTTTTTTATGGTTGCATAGTATTTCATGGGGTATATACCACATTTTCTTTATCCAACCCACCACTGATGGACACCTAGGTTGATTCCATGTCTTTGCTGAAGGTGACTTTAACAGGTAGAAAAATCACTCAAGGAGGAGGATGCTTTCCAAACAGAGAAAGGTCATGACAGCTCAGCACATAGTGGCCAGGGAGTTGAGAACATTCTGCCATCACCAGGAATTAGAGGAGATGACTGCAACTGGGGGAGGGCAGGGGGTGGGAGACATGAGGCAGCTGAGTGGTACCCAGGCTGCGGAGAGCCCTGTGGTTCAGGGAGGAGGACCTTCATCTACCACTTTCACACTCCCATGGTGGGCCTGTCCAGGATGACAGAGCTATGGGAAGAGTGGGTCAGGCCACCTGGGCAGCAGCAGGGAGGCCACAGCTTCTTTCCTTGGCTAAATGCTCCTCTAGGTGAAGAAAGAATCCCTTCTAGATGCATCCTTCCACCTGTTCACCTTCTGTGCCTCCTTTAGGGCTGTTTAAAGCATAGTCTTCCCTCACCCTCCATCAATGCCCTTCCGCCATATGCAGTGCCAGGCTTCTTTCTCCCCACTCCCACCCGCAGCCTGGATGTGTTTCCACGAGAGCATTTAACCCATCTCCTGTGACCATGGATGGACCCACTTGTCCCCCTCACTTAAGTGAGGGATGGTTCCTCATTCATCACACCACACAGGTCTCTTAGGACAGTGCTAGACTCACCCACCTATTCACAGTCACAGATTTGAGTGTGCAAGAAGCACACAGCACATGTTTGCAGATGTGCAGGGACAAGCGGGTGGGTGCACCATTTCCAATGAGATGTCAACGCCATAAATGTGAGGACCTGCTGGAGGCTCAGGGAGGTAGAGCTGAGACAGGGAATAGCTGTTAAAGGGACTCCTGCCCTTCTCCCTGCAGCTTTCCAATGGAGATAGGCCCTGAAAGTACATGTGACCATGCTTCGCAAGCCAGAGAGAAACATGGTGTAATTAAGGTCTGGAATCTCAGCCTGAGGTAGCTTCAGTGGCCATGGTAAGGTTGCAAACATCCAGCGAGTACATTCTATGGACAAAACAATAGGCAGCCTGTAGTGAGAGATGGGAGGTGAATTAATCAGGCCCAGAAGAGGTGAAGTCTCACATCCCCAGGAGGACAGAGCCCTAGGGAGTGCCAAGGAAGGAGTGATTGCCTCCAGCTTGGGAGAAAGAGCCATGCCTCAAAATAGGGCAGAATGGGCTGGAAAATTTTTAGAGGGGGCCTATCCCCTTCTGGATACCTCTGAAACTGTTTTCCCTTGACATCATGACACTGTTCTCTGGGAATGTCTGTAAAGGATGAGAGACTGAATTTTAAACCTAGGTGGTAGATTGATAAACATAAGTGGAAACTAACATGGCATACCAATGGAAACATTCCCTAACTCACACTCTTAAACCAGGCTTTCCTAACCTCTTCCCATTTTTTTTCTCTTTTCTGAGACAGAGTCTCACTCTGTCACCCAGGCTGGAGTGCAGTGGCGTGATCTCAGCTCACTGCAACATCTGCCACCCAGGTTCAAGCGATTCTCCTGCCTCAGCCTCCCAAGTAGCTGGGATTACAGGTGTCTGCCACCGTGCCTGGCTAATTTTGTATTTTTAGTGGAGATGGGATCTCACCATCTTGGTCAGGCTGGTCTTGAATGCCTGACCTTGTGATCCACCTGCCTCGGCCTCCCAAAGTGTTGGGATTACAGGCGTGAGCCACCGCGCCTGGTCACCTCTGCACTATTGACCTGTTGACTAGTGACATTTTGGTCCAAATGACTCCATGTGTGGGAAGCCAACCTAAACATTGTAGAGTGTTTAGCAGCATCCCAGGCCTCTACCCACTAGATGCCAGTAGCACCTCTCTCCACAGATGTGACAACCAAAGCACACATTGCCAAATGCCTGGGAGGTGTGTGGAAATCACTTGATTTGGGGTTGAGAGTCACTGCCTTAAACCCAGTCAGCCATCATGTCCACCTCTCCAGATGCCTCCTCTGCTCTTCTGATGCCAACTGCACCCCTCATTTCCTACCAAGCTTAGAAAATACCCAAGCACAAGAGAGGCTGCCTGCATTCCCTCTGCAGACACATCATTTCTCAGATGTCTCCCCATGCAGTCATGACGACTAGTGGCCCTGAACTCATCCAGCTCCATGGACAGCATCCATGTGCATCCCAATGTCACCACCCCGCTCAGAGGGAGGTCCCTGCTCTCATTGCTTGGCCCCTATGCTTCCTCCCTTGGTGCATCACCCACATAGAGGGGCCAATCCCCTTCTAGATGCCTCCCACACCAATACTAGCTACTTTACCTTAGCAAGAAATGCATTCCAGGTCTCAACTTTTCTCATCTATAAAACAACAATGTAAAAGATCTGGTTAAACGCATATCAAAGTATTTCCTGTCTGTAAGGACTGCAAGGTAGGAAGCCAAGCGTGCTATCCCCAAACCAGACCATCCCCTGCAGCAACTGCTCTGAGCAACTGAGCTCCCTGGGAAGAAGAGTTCTGGGCAGTCCCCTCATACAGAGAGGATACTTGAACCTCAGACTTCTACTTCAGAGCACCCAAGGATCCCACATGTCTACTAGATGTTTAGACTTGTAAACCAAGCTGGTTTCCATGCTAACATATAAAAAACAATACTAGATGGAAGTCTATGTATTTTCACAGAGGTGCCTGGCAAAGCCTCAAGCTGGTTTGCATTCATCATTGATTTTGTTCTATCAAGCCTCCTAAACAAGAGAAGCTATGCCTTTTTGTCATACTTTTGACATTTCAATCGGGCATGGAGATGGAAAGCCCTCAGTGTGTTTGCCAATGACAGAGATTTGTTTCACAGATCTTAAGGGGCCATAAAGAAAGCACTCAATAACCCTTAAACATCCCACGCAGTGTGAGATGAAGTCTACAGTGTGCCTTGGAGTTAAGTCACTAGTGCTTACTCAGCTGAAACGAGTTCAGCACCATGAGTGCCAAAAATAACAAAGCATGTGTCATCTTTTGAAAAAGTCCCACTCTCCCCCATTTCTCCAGGTGAACAGCTACCAGAAGCTGTTGACCCCATTCTCCAAAGCTGAGACTGCTGCTTCTGGGAGCCCCAATGTGTCTGAATGTGGCAACCATCAGTATTCCCATGCCAAGAAGGAGCAGTGACTCAGGTCATACCGGGGGTAGTCCTGGCCTGATGCCCAGGGCATCAGGAGTGACAGAGAGCAATAGTCAGAGGATTGATGAGCAAACAAGCCAAGTGGATCTCAGACAGGTTTAAAGCCATTACTGCAAATGGAACTTACACTCTTCAAACCTCAATGACATCACCTGGGAAATGGAGATCATGCTACTGTTAATAATAATTTCTATATCACAGAGTCATGTGATGATTGAGACACTCAAGTTTGATGTGCTTACGATGATAAATACTAATGTATATGTGCTTAGCGCCAGCACAATGTTTTTAGATGGATAGTGCCCCTAAAACTTCTGATATAGTTCATGTTCTTGTTCGGGACCAAGCCAAAGCACTTTCCAAGCAGAAAGAGCAGATCTGGGCAGCTGTCACCCTCGCCAGGCACACACAGCACCCAGGGCCTGCGGACTCATCCCAGGTGGGCTTTGCAGACACATAGAGGCAGACTTGCCAGCTGGCTCTTCCATCAGAATAAATAAACCCTTTCTGCTGCACCCTTGCTCTTGTTTAGGGTCATCATTAAATGGAAACAGAATAGAAACTATCCCTGTTTCTTTGTTGTTGCAGGTTGGGAGCAGTGGTGACCCAGTTCAAAATGAAATTGAATCAATCCCATTTATCTGTCCCAGATATTGTTGGAGTTTTGTTTTTCCCTCACCCTGAGTTGGGAAAGTTGCCTGAATGATTTGTGCCTGAGCGCTCTTATCTAGAGTGTAATGCAAAGTCGTGGCCATTTTCACTGGGAAAATAGGTAATTTGTCTGGAGGAGAGTATTCCAAGTTCCAGACTCGAATGCTGTGTGCCCTTTTATGTTAACTTCTTCACCATGGGGGGAACCCCCAGGAATAAGAAGTCTCCCATTCCTCTCCTTCAAGACAGCTCCTGAAACCTCACTCTTTTCATAGGACCTAACTGACATTTACTAAATAAATAATTTTCGAAGCTTTCAGAGAAGCGTAGAGATGAAAAAAGGCTCTAGAGATACTGATGGTTAGAATTAGAATGCATGAAAGTCAGCTATGGCAGCTTGCCAGAGAGGGGACACAAATGCTTACCTGTATGGTTGATCTTAACATGAGAAAGGAAGATACCGGCTGAGCACAGTGTCTATGGGCACGCCTATAATCCCAGCACTTTGGAAGGCTGAAGCAGGAAGATAACTTGAGGCCAAGAGTTCAAGTTCAGCCTCAGCACCATAGTGAGACTCCCATCTCTACAAAAAAAATTTTTAACTTAGCCGGTCATAGTAGAACACACCGGTACTCCCAGCTACTAGGGAGGCTGAGGCAGGAGGATCACTTGAGCCCAGGAACTTGAGGCTGCAGTGAGCTATGATCACACCACTGTACTCCAGCCTGGGCTATAGAGCAAGACTCCATCTCTTAAAAGAAAGAAAAAAAAAAAGAAGGCTTAGTGCTTTAGGATGGCCTGTGCAGATGCAAGAAGAAATTGATGAAGATTTAAAAAGCAAATAGTAAGTTGCTGGGATGACAAAGAGGTGTTTCCAAACCTAAGCCCAGACTGCTCCCTCTGCGTTGACTGACCACAAGCAGTGCTGAAGGGTGGGTGGACGGAGCAACCAAGGCTGTTGACCCCAGCACAGAGTCTGCTGTGGGTGTATGGGAGAGGCAAGGAGTCCAAAGGCAGTCAGTTCTGCCCATTAGAGGCTTATGAGTCAGCGTTCTCCGGAGAAACAGAGCCAATAGGAGGCACACATAGATGCAGAGAGTTAGCATGGGAATTGGCTCACATGGCTGTGGAGGCTGAGAAGCCCCCAGACCTGCAACAGTAATCCAGAGACCTGGGAGAGCCACTGGTACTGCAGTCAGAAGGCTGGCCAGCTTGAGAGGCAGGAAGACCTCATGTTTTGTCTGAGTCCGGAGGCAGAAAAAGCCAATGCCCAGGATGAAGACTGTCAGGCAGTAGGTCTCCCTTACTGGTGGCTAGTGGGAGGGCCAGCCTTTCTGTCCTTTCCAGGCCTTTAACACATTGGGGAAGTCAATTTGCTTTACTCGGTCCATCAATATAAATGCTAATTGTATCCAAAAACACCCTCATAGAAACCCCCAGAATAATGTTTGACCAAATATCTACCCATTGACAAAAAATCACTGAGGCCAAAACACAAAATGAGCTGTTAGAATGACCGATAAGCATTTATCACAAAAAAATCGATTGCAAAAGCATCATGCTGGATATGGCATAAGATTAGCAACAGTTCAGAGACTTTGAAAGCAACCTAAATTCTTAGGAAATGGACTGTGTTTGCTCTAAGGATGTCATTCAGAGCTACATCTCATAGTGTCCTCTATCAAGACCTATGCGGAATATTTCTCTTAGATCTCAGTACCAGGAACAGCTATGCTTGTCCTGAACCAGTGGCTTGTGCTTTCTTTATGGGTACCCTGACATGCAAGCGATGTTACCTCCTTTCCACTTGTTGCTAGGAAACCCAGGCACATGTGTGGGTCACCTATAGCAAGATTGCGGGACATCCCGGAATGCATTTTATGGCCAGTATAAACTTTTGTCTGTCCATAGTTTTCCTATTCATGCTATCCCTTTGCTAGTTTACATAAGGCATTATATTTTTAAGAGATACCTTAAATCCTTTTAGGAATGAAGACAAGAAATAAATCGTTAAATAAAGAAATACAGATAATGGTTTGTATTTATAAAACAGACAAACAAAAGGGGACCTAAGAATGTGTAAGTTCAATAGTGTCTGCACAGTATGAATCCATGGCAGGGGATGTTTCTAGCAACACTGTCAGATCCCTGTCTGGAAGGTTGCAGTCCATTTCAGATGCAACATTTTAGGAGTGATGACCACCAACATCAGACACATCGGAAGAAGAAATAATGGGAGAAGAGTCTGGGAGGTTTGAGGAAGCACTGGAGAAATGTGGTTAACCTGGAAAAGTGTAGACTTGGGAGAATATTCCAGAAGTCTTTGGATTTTTGAAGACCAATCACATGGAAAAAAAAAATGCATTTATTCTGTTGCAATTCAGACAACAGAATTAGAATCAGGGATTGACAGCTAAAGACTGGGGCAGGTTTGAGATTAATGTAGAGAGAAGTTCCAACCACAATATCTGTAGAACAAAGGCACAGGTGTGAAGGGGAGATGGGGGTATGTGGAAGCAGGCCTGCATCCCAGGGGCAGGCCCACAGTACCAGGTGATTGGGGTAGACATTCACAAAATTCTCTTTCCAGCATGTCTTCATGCCAAAGGAGCAGGGTGATGCCCCCAAAATCTTGGCATTTAAGGTGTCCCTTATTCGCAGTTAACTGTCCACTACGCAGTGTATCACTTTCTAAAGGAAACGTTTACCCAAGAAGAAAGGCCAGTTTTACTAAGTAAAGCGCCACTGTGAGAACCAGACCTTCCCATGACGGATGATGGATGTGCGTTTGATGGGCCGGTAGTGCTTGCTGCTGTGCAGATTCGGCTTCTCCACTCCACCAGGAGAAGGAAGGAAAACACATCCCTCCACGCCACATTGCAGAACAAGACAAAGTTGCAGCTGGACTGACCTGGTGCAGGATGGACTGGGGGAATTAACGAAAACAAACTGAAGGATGACTCCGGCTGCACACTGATGAAGAAACCAAGAGGAAATGAAGCCGGCAAGGGTGCCCACGTGTTTATTTCAGAGTCGCCAGAGCATGGGCCTAACCGGACAGAGCTTCTGATTTATAAAGCATTTTTAATATATTACCTATTTTATATTATATCGGTGGCTCTGCTCTTTGAGCCAGAAAAATAAACAGCAGCCCTGCAAGAGCCTTTGGTCTAGAGAGAAGAATATAAACACAACCTTCCTGCTCTGAATGGAGATTCCTGTCAAACGTTGTTTTGGGGTTTTTAGGCTTGCGAGATTGGCCTTTGTGTTTAGGAAGGCGAGGTTCACATGAAATGTAAACGGTCCTATTCTCTAAGTTTTGAAAAGGCGAAGAACTTAAAGTTTGTTTGAGAAAACCAATAGAAATGCATCATTGCCTCCTGCTATAGGAAATGTGTGTTTCCTATTTTGTCTGCGCAATGGCTAAATAGCCCCGCATTGGCACAGCCAATTCCACAAGTGGGCAGGATTCTATCGGCCAATATGATCCTGAGCCTCCCTACCCTTCGCCGATCTTTGAGGAAGTAGAGCCTGACAGAGGTGCCTCCCGTAATGCATGTGTGTTTTCTTTTCTCAAAGAAACAATTCTTCCACTAGAGCAGATGCCAGTTCCAACAGAGAGTTCGCCGGGGGCCTTTCTGGCTCCTGCAGGCTGAACTGAGTCATTGTTCACAGTGAGTTAGTAACGTTTTACGCTAAACATGTGTTATCAGCTTCCAGCATGCCCCTCCCCCTGTGTGTACCTGGAAGCGTTCCTGCCTGCTCTCCCACATGGGCACCCTAGTGACAAGGAGAGGTACGCAGGGACCCTATGGCAAAGATGAAGTAGCAAGGAGTTTCATCTGTGTACACAGGCACAGGGTGTCTACTCTTCAGACTCATCTATAAACAAAATGCTCTTTATCTTCCATGAAACAAATTAAGAGCTCGAAGTCAGAATGTCTGCAGCCTTGTATGGAGTGAGTACATTTCACACTCAACATTCCTTCCAGTCTGGGACCAAGGATTTCACTGCATTTTCATACTGCACTGCTGACCCCAAACCTGTTCCCTGTAAAAGCTTGTGAATGATGAAGTAAACACCAAACAAGGGAACAAAGGAAGGCCTCACAGATACATCTGGATCATGATCCAGCTCTTATCGAAACCAAAGCATGTACCAAACTAACCAAGCTCCAGTTCCCATCCCTGGATATGGGTCACAGTGAGGCTTGCCCTGTAGTGTATGCCAGAATCATAAATTTGGATTCCTAGCAGATGAGAACGTACAGGGTCAGCATTGCCACTGGGATGAAGTGGAGAGCAGTGGGTTTGTCAGAGGCTACAGAGCTGCTGATGCAGAAGCCTAGGGACATTTTCCACACCCCTCAGAGAAACAGGCTGGCTGGCCTCAATTCCCCCGAGAGTTTTTTAATTGTAGTGAAAAATGCATAAATTAAAATGGACCATCTTAATTTAACCCGTTTAAAGTTTACAGTTCTGTGGCATTAAATACATTTGCATTGTTATACAACCATCACCACCATCCATCTCCAGAACTCCTTTCATGTTGCAAAACTGAAACTATCCCCATTAGACAATGGCTCCCGATTCCTCCTCCCGCAGCCCCTGGAAACACCATTATTTTGTTTCTATGAATTTGACTGCCCTAAGAACCTCACAGAAGTGGAATCATGCAGCACTTGTCCTTCAGCGACTGGCTTATTTCACTGAGCATGATGTCCTCCTGATCCTCCCATGTGGTGTGAATCTGCCATCGTTTTTGTGCAGGATGGAATCAGAGCCTCGTACACATCCCAAGAGGAGCCACTGCCACCCCAGGACCTCCATCCCTCCCAGCATCCTGGTCCTCATACTGGAAGGAAGCCCAGCTCACATTTTTTGGATGGCTCAATGGGGCCTCATTACACTGTAAGCTAAACTATGCTTATAAAAATGGGATTTTGCTATATAACTATGGAAAATACAAGCTTAAGCAAATAGGCATTTCCCTGCTCATGTTAGAAGGTCAAGTTGGTTAAAAGAAAAAAGACCATGTGGATCAGCTGGTGGCCCAATTAGAAAGCTCAGAGACAGTCCAAGCCCTTGTTTTCATTATCCCAAATGAGGAAACGCGGCAGCTGGAGCTGTGTGTAGCCCCAGGGCCTGGGAACAACACTCGGGCCATCTGGATTCCCCACGAAGGAAAAACTCAGCCTTTTAGTTGCTGAAGCTGCAGGACTGAGGAAATTCGCAGAGGAAATGTGTGTTTCTGTGGTCCTGGGCCCCTCCGTCGCCCACCCAGCCACTTGGGGACCAGATAGAAATGACAGTCTGTGGGGCAGACCAACAGCATGCCATCTTTTTCCCTTCCTTCTTTGGGGGAGTCCTTAGATTTCTGCTAGCTGAGGTGGCAGAAACTCTCTCACACACCCTTACTCTGCTGTCCTTGCTGAGCAGCTGACCAAGGGCAGCATTGCTGAGCACAGACAGGTAGATGGACGAGCGAGTGGAGGAAAGCCCATCTAACTCCAGCCCCCTCTGGACCTCAAGCAGCCCGTCTATCCCAGGAGCTCTGAGAGTCACAGCATTTAAACACCAAGGCAGCAAGTTCTGGTGCAACGGCCTGACCCCATGTAGTCCCTGGCTCCTCTGTGAGCCATCCCCAGGTGACAGGCAACTAGTGTCTAAGACCCAGGGCCCTGTTGTCCTCCTTGGTTTAAGCTTTGAGTGAGAGGATGACAGGAGCAAACACCAGGGGGAGAAGTGAGGCAGAGAGGACCTGCCTGCCTGTGCCCAAGGAGGGCCCAGGAGAAGGATCACAGCCCAGGCCCCTCTCAGCCCAAGGTTTTGTCTACTAAACGAGCCGGGCCTCCCTTGCTCCCCTCAATCAAACTCACAAATCAAATCATGCTGAACTAATATCCCCTAATAGCCAACAATCCATCAGCAAAAGTTAGGTTGTTGCTTGAACAACCTTCCCCCCAAGGGAGTGGGTGTGTTTAAAAGTACTTCATAAGTTATCTAAAAGGAAATATGAGTGTTTCTAGTTGTTGGAAGAGTCCTACCAGGACAGGAGAGCAAGCCCAGTGTCCCTGTGTGCCTATGCGTGCGCTTATGGACACTTCCTCAGGCCTGTCCAGCTGGTCAGCATTTCAGGGAAAACCTGACCCTCCCCTTGGCCATTCCCATCTCCTCCTCCCCACACTGAAATTCTCACTGGGCAAATTTGTGGGATCTTTATTCTATGATTGTTTTCTTGATAAACAGTCCATGCATAGTGTTTGAATGTTTCATGGTTTCATTGCTTCAGAGTTCCTGGGAAAACAATGTCATAGGGGGTGCCTGAAAAATGAAGCTAGAAATAATTGTGGAATGAATAAGGAGTCGGCTTTATTCTTCCTCCCTGAATTCCAGGAAAGCGGGGATGTGGCACAGCCCTCTGTGGAGCGGGCACCTGGCAGCTGGCCCAGCACACAATGGGCCCGCAAATGTGCCCCGCTGCCTGAGTGAAAGCAGAATGATGAGAGCCCACCGCCCAGGTCCTGCAGAGGGTATGCCCAGCCTCGGGCAGCCTGCAAGACAGATGCAGGCTCCCCTGTGCCTTTCACCCAGAATCAGGGATCAAACAATATCCAAGCAGGAGGGCCAAACTAAAAGCAACGTTTTTGTCAGAAGATTTGCCACATCAGCCCCAGAGTGCTTTGCTCTTCTCTGCAAAGCAGATCCTGGGCCCAGGCAGCGGATGCTTCAGGGAGAAGCCTTGGGATGCACTGGGAGGGCCAGAGCCCGAGAGGCAGGAGCCCTGGCCTGGGTTCCTGCCTGTGCCTGTCTCTCATCAGATGCGTCAATGGCACCCAGGTCCTCCTGTTTGACCTAGTGCCCTTACCTGACCAATAAGGTGAAAAACTGCTCTGAGTCATGGAGAGAACATGTCAACAGTGAACTCCCTGAGGATGGGCAGAGGGATGGACGAGGCTAAATCAGAAGGTCCCTGGGCTGAGCTCCTCCTGGGAGTCAGGCACATTGGAATCATAGGAGTAGATGGCTCACCTAATACAGACCACAACATCCTTTCCTTGGCTACAGTGAAGACCCCAAAATGTGGGCCCATCTCTTCATTGATGTGTGTTTTGTTTCCTACATATTTCCTTTATTTGTATCTTTGAAGACATGCCTGGTGCATGGGGGAGGTTGGGATGCAGATTTGGGTCTGAGCCATGCCAGGCACAGAAGACAGAATCAAAGAAGAAACTGCCAGGAGGTGGCATCAGCCCAGTGAACAGGGGCAATTCCTACGTGTGCATTTGGAAGCGGGGGCACAGGAGCAATGCAACCAGAAGTGTCCGTGTGGGGCTGAGCCCTGCTAGGACCAAAGAGGGACAGGGTGGGGACTGAAGATACTGTCTCCAAATAGGGTCCTCCAAATCCTCAAAGCTGTCACTGAAACTTCTCTGCACGCCTAAACTGATGCTCAATATTTCAGTTTTCCCCTTATCTTTAAGGGCCTGACAGGAGAAAGAAAGGAATATTGGGAACCAGGTTTGCTTAATAGGTCTGGAATTCTTGTCCCTGCACCCACATCATTAGAGGGGTTACCAAGCCACAGCATGATGAGCCCACAAGAGCAAGAACTGGGTCTGTCCTATTCACTGCTACTCTTCCAAGGCCCTGTGCAGGACTTGGCACAAAACTGATATTCAGTGAATGTTTGCTGATTGAATGAATGGGCACTACAGGCTACTCCTTAGGTCTCAGAGCAGGCAGCAGACGCTGATGTGGCCAGCCCTGCCCAGGCCTTTCCAGGTGGAGCTGGAATCTGACAAGTAATGTCTTTCCACCTTCACTCATCAGGGAAACCAGGAGATTTCAGCTTTCTCTCTGGGTTTCTACTGACACTCTGCTCGGTATCCCAGCTTTAGCACCAGAGTAGGGTGAGGATGCTGCCCTGGGGGATCTGGGAACCTTGACTCTGAGAAGGTTGGGCCCAGACAGACTGATAACATTGCAGTTTGGCCTGTGTTTCTGAGCCCAGGGGAACTGGGGCTGGGAACTGCCAAAACAAGTACTCTTTTATGCACATCCACTTCGGCTCTTATTTAGCCATACTGGCCTTGTTTTGCAGAACAAAGGATCCAGAACCTCTGTCCCTGGCTCTCAGGAGCTCAGTGCAATGATGGATAATAGTTCAAGACCGTTGATCCACAGTACGGAAAGGTATGTTCCCTGGGGTTAGCTGCTCCTGTGTGCTTCAACTTAATATTCACCACATTCTGTGCACATAGCACATAATGTCTCTGTTATATATGTGCAGTCTGAGGTTCAGAAAATTGGTGACTTGACCTACCTGGAACCAGTTGCAAGATTTGGGGCTTTTTGCCTTGCTTTGAAATTAGAAATATTGCAGTTCTTCAAATCTCCTTTCTGAAACAAACACTCACTGGTTCCCATCTGAACACAGCTCCCCAAATGTCCCAATCAGCCAAAAAGCATCTGCACATCCACTGCCTTGGCCAGTGCCTTTTCTATAGGAAAAGGTGTTAGGCTGAGCATCAAAAGATAAACGTTTGATTTGCCAATCTGAATTTTACTGTTTCTTTGATGTTGGGATAGTCCTTTTATCTCTTTATACTTTAGTGACTTCACTTTTTTGTTTGTTTGGTTTTTGGTTTTTGTTTTGAGAGAGAGTCTCACTCTGTTGCCCAGGCTGGAGTGCAGTGGTGCAATCATAGGTTACTGAAGCCTTGAACTCTTGCACTCAAGAAATTCTCCCATCTCAGCCTCCGGAGTTACTTCACCTTTTATGTAATATATTCCTTCTCCTCCCCACCCCACCTAAAATATCTCCACCTAAAAAATCAGGTCATAGAAGTTAAATTATATGTTGAGGCATAAGTAAAGTCATGTTTCGAGTCCTGGCCTTAACAACTCCAAGCCCACGCTCTCTTCACACCACCAATGTTTGTTTACTTCTCAATAAGGAGGCTCTGCTTTTTTTGAAAAAGAGTTATTCTCTTTGATTTTTAGTTTAGATAGTTTGTATAGCTCTGACTTCCAGTTCACTGATGTTTTCTTTTGTAATGTATATAGCCTTGTCTTAAGTCTATCTATTGAACTTTTCACTTTAAATATAATAATTTTTTAGTTTTAGAATATCTATTTGGTTTACTTTCTAGTTTCCATATCTCCGACCCTGTTCCCCTTCTGCTCATCTATTCTGCTTACCTTTTCATTGAAATCTTTCAATACATTTATATTAACTGTAGTCCATGCCTGCTAATTGAAAAATTTGTCTCATCTTTGGGTCTGTTTATACTGACTTTTTTGTTATGCATCACATTTTCCTACTTCTTCTCATGCCTAGTAGTTTTCAATCATATGTTAGTTACACCACTGAGAAAATGAATTTAGTTTTCTCCCTTCAAAAAGTATCAATTTTTGTTGTGGCAGGCAGTTTATTTACTGGTGAATAAGCATCAGTAGGCCAAGGATTGATCTTCAGCTCTCTTAAGGCACATGTAGAGTAGCCCTTAGTCTAGGGCTAACATAGTCCTACTCTGAGGCATTGCCCATTTAGGACCTCATTCAGTGAGCTCATTTTGATCTTGCTGGTTAGAACTCCAGCATCTCTCAGAACTGTATGACCTCTGAAGCCTCCTTTTAGCTTAGAGCCTCCAGTAGCTGCAGCTTTCAGTCTTGCCTTGTGCACATGACGTATAATGCTCAACCAAAGACTCAAGGAGATCTCAAATACTTTTGGTGCCCCTTTTCTTTTCTTTTTTTTTCAGTGGATTCCCCATAGTTTTCAGGTTTTTTTTAATTAATGAAAAGTTGTATATATTATGGTATGTGTTATGGTATTTTGAAATATGTATACATTGTGGAATGGCTACTGGTGTCCCTTTTCTAAGTAGTTCCCTCCTCTCCAGTTTTATGCCCCACACCCTTTAGCCATGGTCCCGGCTCCAAACATCCAGCTGCTTCACTGATGAATGAGGTTGCAGCTCTTTATGGAGCTGTACTTCCTCGTGTCACAGTTCAAAAACTGACTCCATGCAGAAACCAGAGAGATCACAAAGTTCACCTCGTATTCTCATCTCTCAAAGATCATAGCCAGCTATTTATCATAATCATTGTCATCACTCTTAAAATGACTACTGATGCTTGTTTTCTCCCTGAATCCTTTGAGCCTCCCAAGCTGCTATTCAGAATCCTTACAGCCCTATATTTCTGAAGACCATGGCAATGACATGGAAACAAAGCACCCAAACAAATGACATGGGTGCCCACCTGGTAGGTGTGGAGATGGGGCCTCTGCAGGTTCAGAGCAGACAAAAACTGCCATCTCTTCTACCACCTGGCAGTCCATGATTCAGTGATGCACAGCCCCCTCTCAATCTGGATACACTCCTAATGATCACTGTTTTCATAATGAAATTGCACCAATGGATTCCAGTGCACATGAAGCAGATAAATGCACTTATCTCTGTGTTTAAGCTTCACATAGGGGCCAAATATGAAGGAATCTCAAGGCAATTCACTTGGATATGAAATATATTTGCTTCTGACTTATTGAGTCTTTGAGGTTTTGCTTTTCTTGAGGAAGAACAAAAGAATGTTATTCTAATATCTCTCAGGACAATACAATCACACATCAGCTCTAGGCTCTGTTGGTTACCTTGGCAAGTTTCTGATATTTCCTTTGGCACCTCCATGACTGAATTGAGAATGGATAAATTGAGATCCACATACGAATCAGTGAATAGCTTAATGAAGACGTGGCAGAATTAAAATGGAATCAACCCAGGCAGTGTGATAAATGAAAAGAGGCTTTAACTGAGCATATGAGCTTTCCTTATAAAATTCTACTTTGTATTTCTTTAATTAATAAGAAAATTGAACTGATTTTTATTTTCCCTAATGTGTGTTTATCGTTTATACTTTACTTTAAATAAAACTTCTTGTTATATTCTTTAACCTCTTGTCCATTTCTGACTTCAGAGAATTTTGTAGTTTAGGATAAGAGTTTAACAAAACTATGCCTGTCCCAGCTGTCACAACTCCTTCTTTCAATTTTAACTCTGTTAGTGTTTGTAGAATAGAATTTAAAATTTTTATTATATTTTTAAATTTGTTAAATTTATTTAAAATTTTTTTCTATTTTTCCTTGGAAAATTCTCATTTTTGTACTCTTTGTATTAAATGTATTTTCTAATTTTAGCTATTTTAGTTTTTTATTATTTTATCCACTTTGTTTTTTTTTTTGCAAAATAATGTAAAGTATGAATCTAAATTAATTTTTTTCATATTGTTAAAATTACCCCCAACTCATTTTTTAATGTCTATCCTGCATTGTTTATAACATTATCTTACATATTACATTTGTATCTAAAGAAATTCAATGTTCTGGGTTCCTTATCTGTTCAATGGTATACACCAAATTTTTAAAAAATTAAAAAACTAATTAACTAATTAACTTAAAATTCTAATATCAGTTGTATTTGGTCAAACATTCATATGTCATTTTAATTTCAGAATATTATCAAAATCTTCTCAGATTTATTTCTCATACCTCTTTTAATATAATTTTATTAAGCATAAACAATATACCACCATATCTGACCTAGTTAATATGAATAAATATTTGTGTTCAAATATATTTATAATATGTTATTTTTAAAGAGATAAAATTTACCTAAACACAAAATAGCAGTGCAACAAACTATACCCCAAGGTTAATCATTAAAGCATCATTAAAATATTCTAGAATAACATGTAACTGCATGGGCAAAGTTCTCATTGTAGGCATAAATGAAAATAACAGAATGCATTGTTCTTTATATATAATTATCCCAATTGTAAAGTATGTGTTTATACTCATTCCCTCATTTAACAGTTATTTATGAAACTTCTACTATGGACCAAAACTATTTAGAGTATTTAAGTTACAACAGTTAACAAAGCACGCAGAAATCCCTGCTCTCATGGGACACCTTCATGGGATGTCTCACTGTGGGGACAGCCAGTGGTATCTTAGAACTGGCTCAAACAGGTTCACAAGACCAAACTCTGAAATTTTCAAGAATTTTGCAAGCCAGTTGTTGAACATAGCCATTCTTGCAAATTAGCCCTAGTGGGAGTGTTTACACCACTGGCAAACACTACCCATCAGGGTGCCCCCGCCCCACCCTGCTGTGAACAGCCAGTGGTAAAACATTCATCAGAACACTACTGGGAGAGTTAAACAAAAAGATAAATAAGTTATCTCTATTAAAAGGTATTTGTGAGTGTGTGTGTGTTATACATATATTTTTTAATAGTAATGTCAGCTAAAGAAAAAATTAAAGCAGTGAAGAGGAATAAGGTGTGGTCAGTGTTGGAGGCAGAACAGAGTTTTGGGTAAGGGGACGAGGGAAGAACTCCCTGAGAAGGTACCTTTTAAGTCAGGCCCTAAAGGGGCTGGTGACAGAGGCACACATGTGCATGGACGTGCGTGAACCTTGTGGGCAGGGGGGGCTTCAAAACAGAGTGTAGATCAAGGACCTACCCACTGGCCCACTGTAAAAACCTCCCACCCCCTTAGGGAAGAGTGAGTGAGGTGTAGATAGTAGAAAGGGAACTGCCTAGCCACCCCAGGTATGCAACATTTCTTGAGTAGACAGAGGTGAAGGGACTGGAGAAAATGTGTTTTCCCCCACAACTGAGGACAGTTATTCAGAGGGAGGGCATTCCCTGAAGCAGAGGGCTAAGAGTCTAGACGACTGCCCGAGTGGGATCTAGAATAAGAATGTCAGTTCTTAACTGAACGGCATGTGGATTGGAGATTACCAGAAAATGAGGTGAGACCTAGAAGCCAGAGCAGAGATGCAGCAAGGTAACAGCATCCCCCAGATGCCATTTCATCCCAGGAGACCCAGGCACCAAGTTTGGAGCAGCAGAAAATACAGACACCCTTACCTAGTCAGTGGTGGGGCGGGAAGAATTTCTAGTAATTCCAAGTTGGGGAAGATTTCAGTTCACGTGAACAAGAGCTGACAAGGGGTCTGCTCAGCCTCCTTCAGTTTCTAGATGAGCAATGACACCAACAAATTCAACGCTCTATGTCACTTTTGTTGCAGCACCGTAGGAAGAGCTCGTCCTGTTGTACCTGTCTCTTATACACATCTAGATGTGTATAAGAGACAGCCCTCACCCCATGCCACGCCCTCTTTCTCCTGTTCCCCGTGGCCTCTCTGTCTCTAGACTGTCCACGGTCCTAGGGACACCCCCTTGTTCTAACC